>NC_142314.1:8164807-8468269 GCF_054855325.1 Carica papaya | reverse complement strand
TGGAGTATATAGTTTCTTCGATTAAAAAGCATCTTGATAGAAATATGGAGAAAGCACTTCTCGTAACAATTGCTAGTAACAGATGTGTAGTGCCGTGTTTTCTGCCTCAAGAACAGAGTAGCCAACAGCTACTTGTCTGTTAGTTCCCAAATTTTAACAAAAATTTGTATATGACACAATAATAGTTGTTTTCAGTGAACTTAATAGATCATTAACTTTTTCTTCATATTCTTTTGAAGTATCCAATTATTTTTTCAGAATTCCTTTTGTTGATGCCTTGTCTTATAGAATGCTAACATTTACACTGGGATTTTCAATTGATTCATATTCTCTCACCTAACAAGAATAATTTATAGGGGACATAAGTCACTCATCAGATCAAGTTGCTCATAATTTTTCAAGCTAGGCTTTATCCAAAGATTCATTCTGTCATGCAAATTCACTTTGTTAGAATGAGTTAGAAATTCATGTTTTGCAAGAAAGCCCTACCTCTTGGTGATAATTACTGAGACCAATACTGGAGAAGTAATTTCCCCATATCCTTCAATGTGATGTGTTTCAGTTCCATGAGCCAATATTATAAGCAGGCTGCCCCAGTATCGTGCATCTTTGCAGCGCTTGAGCCTCATTTAATCGCTGTCTTTGATAATGACTTGCCATTTTAAATGAATCAGAACTAGAGGCAAAAAAAAAACGGATAGTGTCTAAAGTGAATCATGCACCGAGAATTGCACATGGTGTTACCTAGATGTGATTGCCTAAAAAGTTTTTGCACGGACTCCATTTTGTTTTTTTTTTACTTCGATGATATTTTAAGGTTGTGCATAATTTAATTTTTATTCTATTGAAATAGAAGAATAGCGTACAATATAAATATGATAGATATTAATTCAAAATAATGTTCTAATTCTAAATTAATTTTATGTTTAATTCTAGAGTAGTTTAGGGGTTGAGTCGGGATAGATCATGTCTGCCCCCAAGACTATGCAACGAGTCGAGTTTGGCAATGCCCAGGCCTGTGACTATATCTTTGGCCAGAATAGACCATAATTGAATACTTTGACAAAATCTATTTTTGTTGTATCATGAAGAAACTTATATTCCATGTTTCACATTAGAGAAGGTCTCTATAAGGCTTGGATCAAACAATTTTTTGAATATAAACTACTGAAACTCAAAAAGCTCAAGCTCAAGGCTGTTAGTGGTGAACGACTTGAGTCCTCATATAAAGTTCAACATTTATAATCTAACCTTAAATATTGGATCGCATAAAGGCTAAAATGATTATTGTGTTGTTTTATCTTGTACTATCCTAGTACAAGACAGCAACCAAATGCTCCTCTTGTTGTATACCTGGAGTGATGATTTATATCGTAAAACGCTTGTTAGATGCTACTGATCAGCATTTTTTTTACTCTCTCTTTAATGATAATAATAAAAACAACCAGCAAATTGGGAAGAAACTCTGAGATTCTTCATTGAATTAATATATTTACTATCAACGTAAAACACTATAACTTTTCTACAAAAATCATCTTCAAAAGCCACAAATTAGTGACTGTTGGTTACTTCTCTCCTGATGCAGACTTGCAACTGGTAAGCAGCAACCAGTAGACATGGACATGAGCAATGAGATCTCAACATCATGTTTTGAATGCCTTTTAGTCAAAGAGATGACGTAGTCCATGACATTGGGGGGCCACAAAGGTCAGTATGAATTAGTCCCAATAATTCAAAAACTCTTTCTCCACTTCCAACAAATGTTTGATCAATTTTCTTTTGAGACAAAATTCACAAATTAGATATAATTCATAATTATATTTGTAAGGTAACATTTCTTGTACAATTTGCTTATTCTTTTATCTCCAATATGACCAAGGTTACAATGCTAAAGATATGTATAATTTACTTGAT
This sequence comes from Carica papaya, assembly GCF_054855325.1. Lineage (NCBI taxonomy): Eukaryota > Viridiplantae > Streptophyta > Magnoliopsida > Brassicales > Caricaceae > Carica > Carica papaya. The sequence continues at coordinate 8,466,355 of NC_142314.1, read as the reverse complement.
CATCTTTTTTTCTCTTAAAATTAGAAACATGCGAAACTAAATTTTCATTCATATCAAGTAAAACATAAATACTATGTTGGTGATAATCATTTGCATATAAATCATCATCATAATAAATAGAACAAACTCCATTATTCAAAATAATACAAAAACCATCTTGGTCCAAAAAAGATATTGAAATTATGTTCGAAACAAATTTAGGAACGTAATAACAATCTTCCAACAAAAGTATTTTGCCCATAGGCATCCTAAGAGAAATTGATCCTACAGTTAGAGTTGTAACTTTTGCATCATTTTTAACTTGAAGATTAACTTCTCATTTCTTAAATATTCTGCTAATCTATAGTTCTTGTAACGTATTATAAATGTTAAAATGACTACAGGTATTTAATATCCATATAGACATATTAATAGAAATTAAAGAAATTATGAAAACACTTTTCATTAAAGTCTTACCTTGTTTCTTATCTTTTATAGATACAAGATATTCCTTGCAGTTTCTTTTTCAATGCCCTTTCTTCTTGCAAAAGAAACATCAGCATCAGATTGGTCAGTTTTTGCCTTACCTTTGGAAATGGTCACACCACCCTTAGATGCAGCGGACTTTTTGGGTTTCTTCTTACCCTTACCCTTCCTTTTAGAAGAGTTGCCAACCAACATGACAGTTCCTTTCTTCTTCTCAGATGCAATTTGATTCTTATAATAAATCAACATATTGAGCATCTCATGAAGATTATAATTCATTTTATTCTTATTGAAATTAATAATAAATTATAAAAAGGATTCAGGTAGTGACTGCAAAATCAAATCTTTAAAAAGTTCTTCACCTATTGTGCACCTTAATTTTTGAAGTTCTTCAATAAGATCAATTATGTTCAAAACATGGGGTCCAACTAGAGAGTTAGCAGTTAGTTTGGATTCAAACAAATACTTAGATAACTGATATCTACTTGTCCTACTTTGTGCACCATATATCTTCTTAAGATGATCGATGATTGCACAGAGATCCATATCTTCATATTTCGTCTGGAGTTCAGAGCTCATAAAAGCAAGAATAATGCATTTGGCAGTAAGAAAATCTATCACGCATTTCTGAAAATTCTTGACTACTTCAACATTATCCTCAGGTTGGTCTCTCTAGCAGTTTTATCAATCATATCAATAACCTTTTCATGCATGAGAACAAGTCTTAGATTTCAATATCAATCATTAAATTTAGTCCAAACAACTTGTTGACATCAAGTATGACACGCAGTGATATAACAGATATATTGAAAAATCTGGAATTAAGAAAAAAAATGCAATAATATAAGAATACATTTACATATATTATAAAGAAACGAATTTTTATCTAAATGATATTTTTACTAAATAAATAAAATAATTTTAAGAAATTTATATTTTAATTTAATGGAATAAAAGAATCTTAATTGGTAGTCAAGTTGATTCTCACACATATTTTAAAGGTAGGTACTCTTATCAGTTGTATCCCTATACAACTTTCATAAATTATTCTATATCAAATAGTCTATTGATTATTATGTCGTTTTTATTAGTATAGTTGAGTTCACCACCATAATGACAAACAATTAATAAAATTTCATATTTCTTGAGTAGTTCAGGCAATTGATATAAAATTGAAATAATTATTTCATATATACATCTTATTCAACAAATAACTTTATTTTATTATCGAACTACAAATCTTTTAATTATCTAATTGTTCTTTATAAACAAGAAATAAATAAATTTATTTATTTTGAAGGTTAACTTTATAATAAAATATCTTATATTTTATTATCATGAGCTCAATTTTAAATTAAAGAATATAATTATCAAAATAATTATAAAAAACATAATAATTAAATCACTAATATAAAATTAATTTTATTTAAATTATCTACATGCTATTAGTTCTAATAAATTTACATCATATTTAATACTTAATTTAAAATTATTCAAAGAACAAACATATATGTAATAGTTAAAAAATTTAATATGACATATATTTTCGATTAAAAATTTTAAAAATTATTGTAAATATATAAACAAAATATTCAAAAAAAATAATTTTTTCCACCCACATTATATACACATATACGTATTTTAAGATGAGAGCAATGGGTATAATTTCAAAATAATAACTATTATTACAATAATTATCATTATTATTTTTGAACACATTATATATATATATATATATATCATATATATATATAGTGGTGCAGTGGGTACACATGCTGCCCAATTTTTCCGTTCTCTTTTCCTTTTTTTTTCATTATATATATATATATACATATCATATACATATATATATTTGGTGCGGGAGTACAACTGCCTAATTTCTTACAGCAACCCAAAAAAACTTATGTATATATATATCTCATATATATATATATTGTAACTACCTTAATTTTTCCAGCAACTGAAAAAAAAAATGTATATATATATGTATACATATTGCAGCTACCTTAATTTTTCATCTGTTACATTAGTTCAAATTTAAACCTTTTTTTTTTAATTCATCATATGAATGGAAAAAAATAAACATAAGAAAAAACAATCAAATAATAAATCACGTACTTAAACTCTTCATAAGATTTAATATCAAAAATTAAAATTTAGTAATATAATTTAAATAAAAAAATTCATGCATCTGATACCGATGTAAGATTGTAATATATGCATAACAACAGTGAAAAATAAAAATAATTTAATTTAATTTATTTATGTTTAAAAATTATATTACATATTATATATTAAATCTAAAATATATCTTTTAGTAAATTTTTAAATTAAAATTATTCGAAAACATAAATACTTTATGCATATTCATACAAAAACTAATATTTATTGTTTAACTCTTTAATTAACAAAAAAATGTACATAAAAAATAAATAATATATATGTTAAAATTTTCTTGCAAACGGTTCAATTGAAAAATTCACCGATGTGTCTAATTTACATATTACATCTTGATCAATTATTAATTTTATAAATATTTAATTACACTCAATATCCTTTTAACTATAGTTCTATGATCATAATTGTTTAGAATCAAAATATAATAAATGATTTGTCAATTACTATGATAATCTTATATTTAAAAATTTTTTTACGTTTTATCAAAATAAAAAAATACTATATTAACAGTTTAAAATAATATTAATTATTAAAAATTTTCAATTGAGTCGGTTCAATAATTATATTTACATATGCATCATCTATATATGTGATTTAGTTAATGAGATCAACTAATCTTTATTTTATAGAGATTATCACATATATGTTAATCTTACCGGATTATTAATGTCCTATTTTGATAGTTTAACGATTAAGAATATTTTAAATTAAATCGTAAAAGATTTCACTCTCATTATCAAATTTCTCATCTTAATGTAAAACCTACAAATTTAATTAAATATTTTATTATAAAAATTAAACAATAAGATAATAAATATAATAATAAAATACTATTGCCAATATTAAAATAAATTGTCAAATAATAATGTGTACAATACATTACACAAATAATTAAATTGTTGGTATAACACTTACATCCCCAACAGATAAAACTTACAAACCAGTAGTCAAGCCAGTCTACATTCAGATAATTTTGCCTCTCCACTCTCATGTCCGACCCCATCCCTTCTTTCATTTAGACCAGAAAAAGTCCTTGAATGCCCCCAGTAGCCATTGCACTTCGTTCTCTCAAAAGGTTATGGAAATCCTAAACACTCCTGTGTTCTCGCTGATCCTAATTCCTTCCTTCCGGGGCATCTCCTTCGCATACTTCATCTTCGTACTTTGTTTCCATTGGCAATAATTTCCTTAAAACGCCCTTATGATGCTGAATTCTCTTTTATAATACTACTAATTGATACTGCATTTACCATTCAATTCTTTTAAAATTTTAATATGTAAATTATATTTACCATGATGATTATATCAAAGAGAAGAACTTTAGTAGGTAAAAGTTTTGAAGTTATTTTTCATGAAATGTCTTTCTTAGATGCTTATGGCCATAATTTCTCTTATGATAATAAATAAAAGCAAAGAATTAATGAAGAAAGCTTAGGATTTTTCTCTTTGAACTAAAATCTGTTAATCAATTAGTATCAATCTACAGCAGTATAATCTGTCTACAAAAAATTTCTTCAAAAGCCACAAATTAGTGACTGATGGTTACATTGTTCTTGATGCAGATGTGAAATTGGTAAGCAGCGAGCAACAGTCATGGACAAAAGCAATGCAGTCTCAATATCTTTTGCTGCATTCCTCTCTATAAAAGAGATGACATATTCCATGAAGACTGCATCACAAGGTACTCTAATTGGTCCATTACTTGGGAGGCCAAACTCTTCCTCTGACATTTCAAAAAGTTGGATGATAAGTGGATTGTTGAGATATGTGATAGGGAAGGCAAACGCCTTTCATCTGCTGTATAAACAATAAAGTGGCCCTTATCTGCCACTGATGGTGTGTCTTGGTCTGGTCTTCTGCTGGCTCCTGGCAGTGAAATTTCCTCTTGAGGGCAACTAGTCGCTGCCACTTCCTCGCCATCTTGATGAGTTTCTTTGAGCTGATCATTTTATCTGAAGAAAATGAACCTGAAAAAGAAAGAGGTGGATAACTACTTTCTAGAGAACTGGAAATTTGGGATTACTGACTGATGCAGAATGCAATTAAATTGGATGAGTTATATAACACAAGACCAATGAGACACTTCTTTTAATGTGGGTTACACTTTGAGGGGATTCATGCATACAAAAACATGGGGCATAATTTCTATCATTGTTTCTAAGGACCACAAAACAAAAGCACAGATGATTGGATACATATAATACATTACCTGTCTTCCTTTTTCTATAAAATATACCACATTATATTCTTTAATTTCTTTTAATCTTTAACAGTTTCAAGATCTTAAAAGATTCAACTTGTCAAAAATGAGTGAGAAAGATTTGGCAGATCTAGGCATGTGCAAGACATAGCATCTTGGTCCCGACATGTTTAGCAGTAACTAGCAAAGAAAAAATAAACTTATGTGGCTAAAACCAAAGCTTCTTTAATCTAGCTATAATTTCTAAACAGAAATCAAAAGGTCTAAAAATCCCCTAGCCTTTATCTGCCATTTTATTATCAAGAATGCGATTATGGTTAAAGAACAATATGATTAATTTATCTTACAGGAGTCTGACTCGTATATAGGTGGTGGATTGCAAGCTAAAGAATTCTGACCATGTCTTGTTATTGTTAGAGGCAAAAACTTGCTGTTTTTTTGTTTGTAATTACAAAAAACAGAGAAGGGAAAATGCAGAAATTTAAATCAGCATGTGTGAAGTCTGCAGTGAGAAAAAAGAGAGCAGAAAAAAAATGCAGAGGTAAATGCAGAAGAAAATACAGCAGAGTAGGAGACAACTGGTGGAAATGTGAAATCTGAATTTTGTAATTCATCAACCTTACACACACACATATATATATATATATATATTATTTTCAGAGCCTGATATTTTGCTACAGCAAATGCAAGCTGTCAGCAAAATCATCTCCTAATACACATCATTTTGTTAACCAAAACAAGCAAGAGTTGCTGATTTTCTTGCTGCAAAACATGCTTTACCATTCCTTTCAACTGTCACTTACTAACTAAAGCAAAATACAGAAAAAACAATCATAACTTTATGACTTCAGTAGTCACTGTTCAAGAAAAAACTCAACTGCTAACACTATTCCTTGAGTTTTCTTTGAACAGTCCAAGCTTGGTTCTCAAGTCTTTAAACCGTCCCCTGGGCAAAGCTTTAGTTGGGATATCAGCAAGTTGTTCCTCTGATCTACAATGCTCCAAAAGGATCTCTAAGCTTTAGTTAGGATATCAGCAAATTGTTCCTCTGATCTACAATGCTCTAAAAAGATCTCTTGGTTCTTCTCAGCTTCGCGCAAGAAATGAAACTCAACTTTTATATGCTTAGTCCTACCATGTTGCAAGGGAATCTCTCCAAGATCTTACATAGCAAATTCTTTCATCTTCTGTTGTTTAAACTGCTGCACCAGTTGATGATTTCCACCATTAATGAGCAAATCATCAACATAAATCGAGACAATGAGCTGCTCTTTATCTTGATAATTCTTCACATAAAGAGTTGACTCAGTCTCACTTCTTAGAAAACCAAGATTAATCATATGTGAATCAATCCTTGTATACCAGACCCTAGATGCCTGCTTGAGGCCATATAAGACCTTCTTCAACTTGTATACCATGTCAGTTTTTCCATCAACTATAAACCCCTGAGGTTGTTTAATGAAAATCTCCTCATGCATGGCAAGTTGTCACTCCTTGTACGTCGTAGACTCTTCATAGTTTGTTGGTTCAATGATGACCAAATTGCACGTTTCATAATCATCTACCAATAACTTTGAAACGGCCCCGGAAATTCCAAATGAAATGTGTATTAAAAATATCAAATGCGGAAGCGAAGTCAAAATTTCGATTAACATCCCTTACATTAAAACAAAAAACGTGCTCAAAATATAAAAGATCAAACTAACTAAAAGAGAAACTCGAAAGTAAAAGTTATGAATATGACTATGGAGTCTTTAGGCGTCCCCTTCGTCGTCTTCCTGCGGAACGGGCTCGGGAACAATGTCTTCCTGATCTGAAATGATTAAATAAGGAATGAATTACACTAACCTAGTAAAAACATCACGATATCTCACCGTCACGGAGGTAAAGGTGGGTAGAAAACACAAAAAGACCAATGGAGCATAATTTACCACAAATTCTTTTATCAATAATAAAACCTTTACCATCCACTTACCTCGGTGAAATTCATAAAACAGTATACGAAAGCAATAACATTATCATCATCATGAAATCATATAAACTGTATAACATAATACTTATCACGCCTTTTGTAATTCAATCATTACACAACATATTTTTCCTCATTTACCAGCCCACTAGTATCCATGGGGATCCATAGGGGTCCCGCTACCCGTTAACCCTTAACACTTGAAATCAGATTCCAGATCCGTCCCCATACCCCGTCCGGTATGGGCGCCAAAACTATAAACCCCATTTCCCCGTCCGGTATGAGGGTGAAACGAGTCGTCCCCATACCCCGTCCGGTATGGGCGCCAAAACACATAAGGTCTTCATACCCCGTCCGGTATGAGAGACCACAATCTCGGTAGGGTTCCCTACGGACCCGATCCGTCCACCATTTCCCAGGATATCTAGTCAGGCTGACCACATTATACAATTACCAATTTACATAATCTTTCATTCTCCTTTCCCTCAGTCAGCATCATCAATTCACATACAAACAAACAAAACAGTAATTTATGCCAAACAGGCAACATACAGCATCAGTATCTCAGTCATTCAATCCATAATCAATAAAACAGTAAAATATGCACACGAAACTATAAAATGAAAACATCAAACCTCATACTGCATTTGAAACTGTAAAATAGGCCAATTAACAGTTAACCGACAAACACACTAGACTCGGGCTCCATTAGCGACCTTAAGCAATTTCACACATTCCTTGATTCAAGAAATACCGTTTTATCATTATTGAACTTTAATACCGTGATAGGAAATAGAGTGAGGGGTCCTTACTCGTTTCGGAGTCCGAACACGGCTTCACAGTGCGCCTACAGGCTGTCCCAAATTTTTCCTGAATTTTTTCCGGAGAACTGAAACGCACTACTGGTACCTGCACGTGTTCCAAAAAATCCCAAATTAGGCCCAGGGCCCCTTTTTGGCCAATATCGCAATTCCGACACGGCAGCTCCGTCGTGCTCCGGCGACGGCGCCGCCGCAAGCAGCAGCGATTCGCCTCAGTTTGGCCGTGTTCGGCCGAATTCGGTCACACTTGCATCGGTCCTTGCGATAAAACAACCCTAGGGCCCTCGGGGGGCCAAAAAATTACGAAAAACCGAAGCTTACCAGCGGCGGTGCTCTCGGGTGCGGCGGCTCTCCGGTGAGGTTCATGTTTTGGTAATTCGGCTCCGATCAACCTGTAGAGAAAAGAATGGTGATCACGGTGATATAAAAATTGCATCAAACGGAGGCCGGGAAGGGCCTCATCGGAGGCAAAAACCGAGGAGGGGCGCGGCGGCGCCGTTGGGTTTCGGCCGTGTTTTCCGGCCGTTTGGCCGGGATTTTGGCTCCGATTTGGCCACAGGGGAAATCAGCGTGGAAAAACGAGTCGGAGGTATGAAATTTACCTCGATCGGCGGTCGAAAATCTCCCCGGTGCGGCGGCGGGTGGCGGCGGCCGGCGTCTCCGGCGTCTGGTTCGTCTTCTCCGGCGAGGGCAGGCGGCTAGGGTTTTTGTGGTCAGGTGTGGGGGTTCTATTTATACCCTTTTGCCTTTTGATCTCAGCCGTCCATTTTGATTTAATCTGATCCGTCCGTTTTTGATTGAATCTGGGCCGTTCGTGCGATTGCATCTGGGCCGTCCGTGCGCACGCTTGATCTGGGCTGTCCGATCGCGCGTACGCGGATCGCCAACATGACCCGTCCCCGGTCGACGTGGTTTTGCCACGTGGCAGGTCCTGGTTGGCCAGGACTGCTGACTGGGTCTGCTGACGTGGCTGCTGACGTGGCGTTTGTTTGTTTTTTTTTTTTTTTTTTAAACCTAATTAAAATATTTAAAATAAAATAATCAATTTTTTTTTTCCATATTTTCCGAGCGTTACAAACTTGATTTTTATGTCTAGTGTATTTGCAGTTGGATCATCAAATTCTGCAAAATCAAGTTAAACCTTTTCAATAAGAACACTTTAGAATCTTTAAGTTGCGACAGCTGCATCTTTTATAAGCTTCTTTGCTTCAATTCATTTCTTATCCCAATTTCAAAATGTTGATTCATCAACAAGCACATCCCTACTCTTTTGCATAAACTTCAAAGAGTCAACATCGTCGTGAGTAAATCTTTTGTTCCACAAGCAAATCAAATCATCATTGATAATAAAAACATATTGATTTGCATATTTCATACCAAGCACATATTTATTCTCATTTTTCTTAATCTTTACTACTAGCATATTTGCAAAATCATAAATAAAATACTAATCATTTTTGAACAAAATAAAATAATTCTTGTTTTGCATTTGAGTAACATTCATCAAATTTTACTCTAAACCAGGAATAAAGAGCATATCAATTATGAGTTTGATACCTCTTAGTTTGAATTGGTATTGAGTCTTTTCCTTGAGCTTCCACAACTGCTCCATTGTCAAGTTTCACTTTAGTTCTACAATTAACATCCAAGTTACTAAATAACATACAATCCTTGGCCATATGGCTTGTGCACCCATTGTCCACATACCAGAAATCACTTCCACTCACACAAGATGCCTCAGTCATTATGAAAAGACTGCTGTTCATGGTTCTCAGCTAAATAGACTTCCTGTTGCTGAAGTAGTTGCTGCTGTTCTTTTTCTGTGATGCTTAATTTTTTCTCTTCCAGCACACAATCTCTGAATGATCATGCTTTTTGCAAATCTTGCATTGTACGTGCTTCCATCACTTACTCTCTCAGGATGATTGAATTTACCACAACTTCCACAAGGAGGACACTTTCCTTTTCTGGTGAATCTTCTGAATCTGTGGCTGCTTTCCTTTACTTGTTGAGGATTGATTTTCCTTTTTTCTTCTCTAAGCAGCTTTATTTGATTAACAAGATTCATAACTCTTGTAGACTATTTAATACTTTCTCCCTCCTGCATTCTCAACAACTCAAACTCTCTTTTCAGAGTCAACAATCTTACTCTTCTCACTTTAGCACTCCCAGAATATTTTTCCCTCAAATAATCTCAAGCTTTCTTGGCTGTCTTGAAAGGCTACCAGCCTTAGGAATATGTCATCAGACACTGTAGAATGAAGAATTGAAAAAGATTTGAAAATCCTCAAGGACCCTTTTGTGTCTTGCCTAATCTGTGGTAAGGTGGGATTATCAGGTAATGGAACTCTTACATACTCCTCCTCCACAGTGCTCCACAAATCATAAGCAAGAAGATAGGCTTCCATTCTCACTACCCGATAATCATAATTCTCCCCTGTAAATACTGGTAGAGCTGGCAAGTTAACATTTGAAGCCATTTGAATTACTCACAACTTAAGACCCTTAACGAATACTACTCTGATACCATTGATAGAGGCAAAAGCTTGTTGTTTTTGTGTTTGTAATTACAAAAAACAGAGAAAGGAAAATGCAGAAATTTAAATCAGCATGTGTGGAGTCTGCAGTGAGAAAAAAGAGAGCAGAAAAAAAATGCAGAGGTAAATGCAGAAGAAAATACAGCAGAGTAGGAGACAACTTGTGGAAATGTGAAATCTGCATTTTGTAATTCATCAGCCTTACATATATGTACCATTTTCAGAGGAAGATATTTTGCTACAGCAAATATAAGCTGTCAGCAAAATCATCACCTAATACACATCATTTTGTTAACCAAAACAAGCAAGAGTTGCTGATTTTCTTGCTACAAAACATGGTTCACCATTCCTTTCAACTGCCGCTTACTAACTAAAGCAAAGTACGGAAAAAACAATCATAACTTTCTGACTTCAGCAGTCACTGTTCAAGAAAAAACTCAACTGCTAACAGTTAAACAATATGGCTGGCATGTTTTTCTACAACATTGATACATCTGTATTTGAATTATTTTACTGATGGAAGAACATTGAGATAAGTTTCCGGGCCCTAATGCATTGCTACACCTCCTGCAGTAGGCCATTAATTCCAGGTTTGTGTTCCTATACAGTTTCCTTATTGATTGTCCAACTAGCCAAACACTGCACCTTTGAATCATATTCTCTCAGTATGTAATCATAGTGGTCCATGTGGGGTGAGGAGCTCATGGATGCACAACCACAAATGTAAGTTATCCAATATTATATGACCTTTCACAAATTTGTCCACTTCATATAATCACATATCACATGACTGTGTACCCATTAACCCCTCAAAAGGTCACCCCACATGAAAATAACTGTTTCAATGGTCTGGCGGTATATAAATCATCCCACACCGTTGCATTCTGCATTAGATGGACAATCACATTCCATTATTCAAAAAAGAATAGTTTCACCTCTTTCTTTTTTTGGCTCAGTTCCTCTAGAAAAGATGATCAGCACAAAGAAACTAATGAAGATGGCAAAGAAGTGGCACAGAGTAGCAGCTCTAAAGAGGAAAAGAATTTCACTCCCAAGAGCTAGTCAAGGCACAAAACAAGAAACTGGCAATGCACCATCTGTGGCAGATAAGGGCCATATTGTTGTTTACATAGCTGATGAAAGACTTTTTTTTTTCCCAATAGCATTTCTCAACAATCCTATCATTACAGAACTCAATAAGATGTCTGAGAAAGAATTTGGTCTACCAAGCGAAGGACAATCGTATTGCCTTGCGATGCAGTCTTCATGGAGTATATAGTTTCTTTGATTCAAAAGCGTCTTGATAGAAATTTGGAGAAAGCACTCTTAGTGTCAATTGCTAGTAATAGATGCACAATGTCGTGTTTTCTGCATCAAGAGCAGAATAGACAGCAGTTACTTGTCTGTTAGTTCTCGAACTTAAACCAAAAATTTGTATATGATACAATGATAATTTTTCTTAGTAAACTTAATGGATAATGAACTTTCTATCTTCATATTCTTTTGAAGTTTCCAATTATTCTTTCAGAATTCCTTCTGATGTTAGCTTGTGTTGTAGAATGCTGACATTTGCACGTGAATTTTCAACTGATTCATATCTAACAAGAATAATTTATAGGGGAGATAAGTCACTTCTCTGATCAATAGCTCGTAATTTTTCAAGCCAGACTTTTTCCAAAGTTCTGTCATGCAAATTCTCTAAGAATAAGTTAGAAATCTATGTTATTCACGAAGTAGAAAAAGTACCTCTCTGTGATAATTACGAAGACCAATACTCAGACAACAAATTTTCCCATGTCCATCAACGTGACCTGTTTCAATTCCATGAGCCAACATTATCTGCAGGCTGCCTAGTATCATGCATCTTTGCAGTGCTTCAGCCTCATTTCATTGCTGTCTTTGATAATGGCTTGCCATATAAAATGAATCAAAACTAGAGAGAAAAAAAGAAACCGGATAATGTCTAAATTTAATCAACATAGAATTGCACATGGTGTTACCCTAGCTGTAATTGCCTAAAACATTTCGGTGGAGACTCCATTTTGTTGTCTTTTTACTTTGATAATGTATTAAGGTTGTGAATAGTTCAAATTTTAATTCTATTGAAATATAAGAATTGAAGTAAGATACAAGTATGTTAGAGACTAAACGAAAATAATGTTCCAATTCTAAATAAGTTTTATGTTTAATTCAAGTTAGATACTTTTGTACTAACCACTATTTAGCTAAATGGTTACACTTTGAAGTTCTTGCATACACAAGCATGTGAGTAGTTATAGATTGGAGGGTCCCCAAGCCAGCGACTAATAGAAAATAATCTCCCTAAAGTTTTGAGGACCATAGGAACAAAAGCTTAAGTGATTATATGTCTACACATATACATCTATGTCAAGAACTTATCTTCTCTATATGTACACATATATATTTATGTCAATAATTTATCTTCTTTAAGTGACGCAAATCTGTGACTGGTTCAAGAAGGTGCTGTTTGGAAAGGAAGATGAGAAAGATTTGGGAGATCTAGGCATGTGCAGAACATCGCATCTTGGCCCCAACATGTTCTGCATTAACTAGAAAAAAAAAAATTTATCTGTGGCTAAAAGCAAGCCATTTTAAATATTTCTCAACAGAAATCAAAAGGTTTACCCACCTGAGTCTCCATTTGGATTGGCAACATCCGCTGGTTCCCATATTTCCCAACTATCAGATTGCAAGGTCCAAGGAGCTTGTTGGCCACACACAGACCCAGTTAGCTCCCATTCCATTATTGTTATTATTAATATCTGTTTATTTCCATCATGTTACCTGTTTTTCAATGTCATCGATCCATCTTTATCTGAATTCTTTTACAGATAGAGGACCTTTGGGATAAGTTGCTGGGGCCTATACATTGTTAAACCACCTGTGCCGGAAAGCTTAATTTCCGGGATTTTGGTTATTTAGTATCTTTTTTATTTTTCTAACAGCCAAACAGTCCACCAATAAAATATACCCTCTTAGTGTTTAAACATGTTGGGCCAGATGCACAACCACAAATGTAAAATTATCCAACATTGTAACCTATCAAGAAATAGTCCATGTCAAATAATCACATGGCTGTATTCCCAAACAACTCTCAAAGGGTAACCCACATGAAAATAACTGTCTCGATGGTCTAGTAATATATAACTCATCTAACTCCCTTGCATTCTGCATCAGATCAACCATCACATTTCACAACTCAACAAGCAAGAAATTCACCATTTTCTTTTCTAGGCTCAGTTGCTTTAGAGAAAAATGATCAGCACAAAAAAGCTCATCAAGATGGCGAGGAAGTGGCAGCGAGTAGCAGCCCTCAAGAGGAAAAGAGTTTCACTGCCAAGAGCAAGTGGAGATGCAAACCAAACTGCCAAAAATGGAAAGTCAGTGGCAGATAAAGGCAATTTTGTTGTTTACACAGTTGACGGACAACGTTTGGTCTTCCCTATAGCATATCTAAACAATCCCATTATTAGAGAACTCTTCAAGATGTCCGAGGAAGAATTTGGTCTACCAAGTGATGGACCAATAACATTGCCTTGTGATGCAGCCTTCATGAAGTATGTAGTTTCCTTGATTCAACGAAGTGTTGATATAAATTCTGAGAAAGCACCGCTAGTGTCGATTACTAGTAACAGATGTGCGCTGTCAATTTCTTTACATCAACGACAGAGTAGTCAGCTGTTATTTGTCTGTTAGTTTCCAAATTTATACAGAAACAATTTTATATCTGATATACAGATAGATGTTCACCAATTAACAGATTTAATGGATAAATCAACTTCATCATCATGTTTTGTTACTTCTGGCAATTATTTCTCTTAAAATTATTGTGATGTTGGATAGCTTTCTGTTACGGAATGTTGATACTAGGACTTTAAATTCATTTCTATGCTGTTATAGAGCAGGCTTAATTATTTGTTAAAAGATTTTATAGTTTTTCAAGCCAAACTTTATCTAAAGGTCATGAAAAAAGTTGAAACTTGGTGCTATACATCAAAAAAGAAAAACTACCCAGTTGAAATTTGGTGCTATACATCAAAAAGGAAAAACTAGCCCTTAAAAATATCAAATACAACAAGTAATTTTCCAGCTCATCCCATGCGATCTTTGGGTAAAGGCATTTTTATACCGGCTGTTCTTATGATGAAAGTTTTTGCTTGTCTCGCAAATTCCTAAAAGGTCCTTTTTTCCCCTCATTGTCCCTCCATTAAAAAAACAGAGAGAGAAGAGAGACAAGGGGCCTGAGAAGAAGGAAAAGCGAGGCCGAGAAGGGTGAGCGATGGTGGAGGAAAAAGGAAAGAACAACAGAAAAAGGGAATTAGGAAGTGAAATGGCAGAGAGGAAAAAAAAGGACGGAAGGGATGAGTTTGCAGTCGAGGACCGGAAGCATATTGGAAGCGGCGGCGGGATGTCAGCGTTGCGAAGCGCATAGGGGTAAATTCTACTCACTATTTCTTCATGATTTATACCTGGTAATGAGTATAAATTTGTACTGTCTGGCAATTGATTTGAATTGTGCTTCTTGTAAGCAAAATGTCCTAATAACGAGGAATTGATTTGGAATTCCTTTGGGATCATAATGCTTGTATGAATGTGTCTGAAGGTCTAAATTATGGAGTTACTCGATTGATAGAGATATAAAACATGGATATACTCTTTGAAAACAATATGCAGACCCGTGGATTGTTTGATCTGGGGTTTATCCCCAAGGGACTTGAAGCTTAACTAAGGAATGACATTCTGTGGCCCATAAATAAATAAATAAATAAATAAACAAGATCAAATAATCCATGAGTCTGCATACTGCTTTCAAAGAGTATTATTCATGTTTTACTGTTTTTGTATTTTTAGACTCTCATCCGCCCACAGTATGGAATTGCTAATTACTAAGTTCTTTTTTTTCCATGAATGTTCCGACCACACATATCAAATATTAAAATACGAAAATTAGCCTTGAAGCCAAATATAATTCCCAACCTTCTTGTGACTGTCCTAGTGAGTTATCAGCCTAATCTTTATCTCCTACCGTTCCACGGTAGCCAACAAACACTCTGCTAGGAAGCATGCAATAACAGTTGTGTATAAACGCCCTCCCAGAAAGCAGCACCTAGTCCTTAGGTTCTCTTCCTGGAATGAACGCTGTTGGCTCTAAGTGGGTGTACTGAGTTAAACAAAATCTGATGGCATGCTTGAACATCGTAAGGCACGGTTATTGACGCAACGGACGGGGTTGATTAGATGAAATTTACAGACTGGTGGTCAAGCCAGTCTACGTTCAGATAATTTTCTCCTTCTGTCTCTTTTCTGTGGCACATTCATGAACTTGATGGTAAAAATTGCGTTCTAGGATTGCTACCTAAAGAAGATGTCAGTAAGTGCCAGCTATGTGGTTTTGAAGATCCTAAGCATCCAGATTATGTGTGCAAATTACATAAAGCTTTACACAGTCTCATACTTCAATTTACCCCGGATATTTGCTACCACTCAGCCATATGGAGGTTGCAGTCTAGGAGTCTTTCCATGGATCATCAGGAATGGCACGTGGATTGTGGAGTTTTCAAGGAACCTTAGTGATTGGGGATTCAATGAATATGAATCTTTTCTCCTGGCTCTATTCAAATGTATTCCCAACGGCTGAGGATTATCCTATTTGAGGCTTAACTCTAGAGGAATTTTCTATGCAAAGTATTTCTTCTTTCATTTGGCTATGAAAGACGAAAGCTGTATAGAGATACCATCAAGGCATATTTAGAAGATTAAAATTTTGCTGTGTGCCTTTTTTTCGTTTAAGAGGCAGTTGGAGAGTATATTCTAATTCTAGACAAGTTGATTTCAGGAGGGAAAGACTACTGGTGAAAATGGTGTGCGTTTGCATACTGGTTGAGCCTTCAGCCTCCAAGGAATTAATTGGGTGATGGCTGGTTCTATAAGGGATGCGATTTAGGAACAAAAGGAAATTTCATCAAAGATAAGAGTTCTTCAAATTTTATTCATTTGGCCACATTTTGGGTAATTTGGAAGCATAGAAATAAGAGAACTTTTGAGAGTACAGAGGTTAATTTTAATAAATTCGAGAATACATGATTTTGGATCTTAGATTTTTGAATTCTGGGTCATTTTCTTTTTTCTTATAATGATTTAGGGGATTTGATAGATATTTTACTTGACATGTAAATATTTTATATACAAGTATGGATCCCCTCACATTTGTAAATAGATGAAATTTTTCTTTAAAAAAAAAAAAAGAAAGAAGCTTTCTATGGCCTCAAGCAGATTTCTAGATGTGGTAACATAAATTCGCTTCCTTTCTTTTTCTCCTTTCGCATTCAAAGCAGCAAGATAGATATTTCAATTTTCATTTACAAAACCAATCAAGCTATGGCTTTACTTCTTGTAATTGATGTATCTACTTGCTACCATGAAAGCGAAAGGAGAAAAAGCCTATTGCCCACTTCTGCAAAACTATGTTTCTGCCCGTAATTCCAATCTGCAGATCGGACAACACAGCGGTGTCGGCTCCATCTCACTGCCCTCCAAAACCTTCCTTGCCTGCTTTGACGCTGCCATCTCCTGTTTCCTTTCCTCTCTCATTGTTTTCCACGTCTTTCTGGCCACTTCATATAGTGCAAACATTAGCCGCCGCCACCCATCCACCTGCTCACCACCTCTTGATGTTAGGTACAAAGACCAATTACAAGAATTGATTTCCCCATTTCATCCCATTTGACATGTTGCAATTCTATGTACCTAACATTATCAACAGGCTGCCTCAGTAGCTTGTGTGCTTCTTTCAAATAAGTTCATAGGTCATTATAGTCATTGAGAATGAAATGAATACCTTGACTGTATAAACAGAAAATTTGTGGATAGACACTGTTATGCCAGCCTTTCTTGTCTCAACTTTTTTTACTTCTCTCAGAAATTTCTGGACGTCTTGTGTTTCCCGGATTATTTAATATTTACGGAGGATACTGTCCTGCCAAGTAAAAAGATGCCATAATTTTCCAATGTGTGGATTTCATGAGCATTAGAAGAAAATAATTTCGCCTCTGTTAGACAGCCAGAGAGTATGATTTTTAGCTTTAATAAAATTCTCCACGTGTGCCACACTTTTGTTCCATTTTCTCCATCAGATTTTTACTATTTTAGAAACTGTATAAGGTGGAGGTAGAAGTAAGAGTAAACAAATTCAAGGTAATTCAGCAATCGAGTTAGTGGAGCTCCAAGAAGGACTAAGAAAACAGAGTTTAAGAAGGGAGAGATAAGAGAACAAGTGTAATTTTATTTTGAAGAATTTATTTATTATTTGAAACAAAGTGTTGTAACATTATCCAGTTGGGTTCGGGGCATTACAATTTAGTAGTATCGAAGCACGTGTCAGGTTTATGACCTTTAATTGTGATTTATGATATGATCTCAAAATACATGCTAGCTGAATGTTTTCACACTAGCACAGTCTTCAACTTTATAAGTGTTTGATTATAATTTGCAATTATGATTTTTGGTCCTTATGAGTATATTAAAGATCAGACTAGAGATGTTTGTGGCATCCATGTCTTATATTAGGAATATATGGAATTAATGGACACAGTGCAATAATCTGAACTCGACCTAAACATTTGTTTGGTCACTGTTACTTGTGTCCTAGACATCAAGAAATTCTTGTGAGATGTTAATACGTAAACTATTTTTAACATGATCATTAGTTCAAAGATAAGAACTTTAGTAGGTAATAAATTTGAAATTATTTTTCACATAACCGTTTTATTAGATGCTTATGGCCACAATTTCTCTTCAGACAATAAATAAAAGCAAAGAATTAATGAAGAAAACTTGGGATTCTTCACTTTGAATTAGAATTGGTTAATCAATTAGTATCAATCTACAGCAGTATAATCTGTCAACAAAAAGATTCTTCAAAAGCCACAAATTAGTGACTGACAGTTGCTCGGCTCATGATGCAGATGTGAAATTGGTAAGCAGTGAGCAGCAGTCATGGACATAAGCAGTGCAGTCTCAATATCTTTTGTTGCATTTCTCTTTATCAAAGAGATTACATACTCCATGAAGACTGCATCACAAGGTAATCTAATCGGTCCATCACATGTGAGGCCAAACTCTTCCTTTGACATTTCAAAGAGACGGATGATAAGCGGATTGTTGAGATATGTGACCGGGAAGGCAAAGCGCCTTTCATCTACTGTATAGACAATAAAGTGGCCCTTATCTGCCAATGATGGTGTGCCTTGATCTGCTCTTCTGCTGGCTCCTGGCAGTGAAATTCTTTTCCTCTTAAGGGCTGCTAGGTGCTGCCACTTCTTCGCCATCTTGATGAGTTTCTTTGAGCTGATCATTTTGTCTTGAGAAAATGAACCTGAAAAAGAAAGAGGTGGATAACTTCTTTCTAGAGTACTGGAAAATTGGGATTACTGACTGATGCGGAATGCAATGGGATTGGATGAGTTATATAACACAAGCCCAGTGAGACACTTCTTTTCATGTGGGTTACACTTTGAGGGGAATCATGTATACAAAACCATGTGGCATATGTTTTTACCACTGTTTCTAAGGACCACAAAACAAAGGCACAGATGATTGGATACGCATAATATACCACTTATCTTCCTTTTATATAAAATATACCATATTATATAACTGTTTCAATATCTTAGAAGATTCAACATGTCAAAAATGAGTGAAAAAGATTTGGCAGATCTAGGCATGTGCAAGACATAGCATCTTGGTCCCAACATGTTCAGCAGTAACTAGCTAAGAAAAAGAAATTTATGTGGCTAAAACCAATGCTTTCCTTAATGTAGCTATAATTTCTAAATAGATATCACTAGGTCTAAAATTCTTGTAGCCTCTATCTCCCATTCAATTATCAAGAGTGCGATTATGGTTAAAGAACATTATGATTCATTTGTCTTAAAGGGTTCTGACTCATGTATAGGTGGTGGGTAGCAAGCTAAAGAAGTCTGACTATGTCTTGTTATACAATATGGTTGGCCTGTTTTTCTACATAATTGATCCATCTGTATCTGAATTATTTTACAGATAGAAGAAGATTTTGATTAGTTTCCAGGGCCCTAATGCATTGCTAAACCTCCTGCAGGAGGCCATTAATTCCAGGTTTGTGCTCTTCTACAATATCCTCATTGATTTTACAACTAGCCAAACATTGCACCATTGAATCATATCCTCTCAATATCTAAACATAGTGGTCCATGTGGGGTGAGGAACTCATGGATGCACAGCCACAAATGTAAATCTATCCAATGTTATATGACCTCTCACAAAATTGTCCATGTCCTATAATCACATATCATATGGCTGTGTTCCCATTAACCCCTTAAAAGGTCACCCCACATGAAAAAAACTATTTCAATGGTCTAGTGGTATATAACTCATCCAGCACCGTTGCATTCTGCATCAAATTAACAATCATATTCCATTATTCAAAAAAGAAGAATTTCACCTATTTCTTTTCTAAGCTCACTTGCTTTCGAAAGAATGATCAGCATAAAGAAACTAATCAAAATGGCCAAGAAGTGGCATAGAGTAGCCGCCCTCAAGAGGAAAAGAATTTCGCTCCCAAGAACCAGTAAAGGCGCAAAACAAGACAGTAGCAAGGCACCATCTCTGGCAGATAAGGGACATATTGTTGTTTACACAGCTGATGAAAGGCGTTTTGTTTTTCCAATAGCGTTTCTCAACAATCCCATAATTAGAGAACTCTTCAAGATGTCTAAGGAGGAATTTGGTCTCCCAAGCGAAGGACCAATCATATTGCCTTGTGATGGAGTTTTCATGGAGTATATAGTTTCTTTGATTCAAAAACGTCTTAATAGAAATTTAGAGAAAGCACTTCTAGTGTATATTGCTAGTAATAGATGTGCAGTCTCATGTTTTCTGCATCAAGAACAGAGTAGCCAGCAGTTACTCATCTGTTAGTTCCCAAAAATTTGTATATAACACACTAATAGTTTTCTTTAGTAAACTTAATGGATTATCAACTTTTTGTCTTCATATTCTTTCGAAGTTCCTAATTATTCTTTCATAATTCCTTCTGATGTTAGCTTTTATTGTAGAATGCTAAAATTTACCCTGAAATTTTCAAATGATTCATTTTCTCTTATCGAAGAGGAATAATTTATAGGGGATATAAGTCACTTATCTTATCAAGTAGCTCATAATTTTTCAAGTGAGTCTTTCATACAAAGATTTTATTTTGTCTCACAAATTCACTCAGTTAGAATAGTTAGAAATCCATTTTGTTCATGAAGTAGAAAGCCTACCTCTTGGTGATAATTACAAAGACCGATATTCAAGAAGTAATTTTCACATGTCCTTCAACGTGACATGTTTCAGTTCTATGAGCCAACGTTATCAGCAGGTTGCCCCAGTATCATGCATCTTTGCAGTGCTTAAGCCTCATTTCATTGTTGTCTTTGACAATGACTTGCCATTTTAAATGAATAATAACTAGAGGAAAAAAAAAGAAACTGGACAGTTTCTAAATTGAATCATGCACAGAGAATCGCACTTGGTGTTACCTAGCTGTAATCACCTAAAAATTTTTGGTACAGACTCCATTTTATTGTTTTTTTACTTCGAAAATATATTTAAGTTGTGCATAGTTCAAATTTAAATTCTATTGAAATATAATAATAGAGTATAATACAAATATATTGGAGATTAAATGAAAATGATGTTCTAATTTTAAATTAATTTTATTTTTAATTCAAGTTAAATGCTTTTATACTAACCACTACTTAACTGAACCGTTAGTACGTTTCTTTCTCTAAAAAAGATCGTGAGTTCAAATCGAGATGCATTCTCCTATGTGTTCTTGTCTGGAGATTAGTTCTTTTGGGTTGTGATTAGTATTTATATATCACTTTATTAGTAAATGTATGAATTTACTCAAAAAAAAAGTTAGGTACTCTTATGACGTTTGTGTATCACTTGATTAATAAATGTATGAATTTACTAAAAGAAAAATTTGCATACTTTTGTGACCTCTTCTCCAACAATTGAGAATATAGATCTTTTATTATATCATTAGAGATGTAAATAGAATTGGTTGAATTACTCATTAACTCTGATAATTATAACTAAATTCTATATATTAAATAACTAAGATCTTCTGCTACCTAGGGACTTTAACCAAACATACATATCTTGCAAAATAGAATAGGCTTAAACCAAACATATATATCTTGCAAGTAAAAGAAATTAAATGATTTTCTGCTATCTAGTGACAGATTACCAAAATCAGTAGAAAATTCCTTGACTAGGTTCTTAGTTTGTGAATTATATGTAACCCATGGTTTTCTATCAAATGGAACAACTTTCACGGGTGCTAATTATAGATATATATTTTTGAAGTGGTGATTTACATTGTGAAACTTTATTAGGTGTGATGATGATTCGGAAGTTCTATCTTCAAAGATGGTAAAGAAGAGTATCCAGTTACGGAATATACTCTGAACTTCTTCGTTGAATTACTATAATCCGTTCAGCAGTATAGCCTTTCTACAAGAATGAAAATCCTTCAAAAGCCACAAACTATGAATGCTGGTTGTATTGCTCTCTGTATAGACTTGAAATTGGTAAGCAGCAACGAGTAGCCATGGACATAATAAGCAATTTTTTTACTCCCTCTTTAAAGATAATAAAAAAAGCAACCAGCTAATTGGGAAGAAACTCACAGATTCTTCGTTGGATTAATTTATTAACTATCAATGTAAAGCACTATAACCTGTTTAGAAAAATCATCTTCAAAAGCCACAAGATAGTGACTGTTGGTTACTTTGCTCTGGATGCAGACTTGGAACTGGTAAGCAGCAACCAGTAGACATGGACATGACCAATGCGATCTCAACATCATGTTTTGAATGCCTTTTAGTCAAAGAGATGACATTCTCCATGAAAACTGCATCACAAGGCAAACTAATTGGTCCATCATCGGGTAGGCCAAGCTCCTCCTCTGGCATTTTGAAGAGTTCTCTAATGATTGGGTTGCTGAGATATGCTTCTATAAGGAAAAAAAAATAGCCTTTCATCAGCAGTGTAAATAACAAAATGACCTTTATCTGCTACTGTGTGTACATTACTAGTGTTTTATTTTGCATCTATGCTGGCTCTTGGCAATGAAATATTTTTCCTTTTGGGGCTGCTATGCTGCCATTTCCTTACTATCTTGACGAGTTTCTTTGTGCTGATCATTTTACCTTAAGCCAGTGAACTTGGAAAAAAGAAATTTGTGAAAATAACTTCGTTGTTGAGTAGTACAATCTGATTTTTTATCTGACGAGGAATGCCATGACATGAAATGAATTATATAAGGCAAGATCGGTGAGACACATCTTTTCATGTGGTCTCACTTTGAAGTTCATGCACACACAGGCATGTGAGTAGTTATGCATTGGAGGGTCCCCAAGCAAGCAACCAATAAAAAATAATCTCCCAAAGTTTTGAGGACCACAGGAACAAAAGCTTAGGTGATATATGTATACACATATACATATATGTCAAGAATTTATCTTCTTTAAATGATGCAAATCCATAACTGTTTCAAGAAGGTGCTGTTTAGACAAAGAGGATGAGAAAGATTTGGGAGATCTAGGCATGTGCAGAACATAGCTTCTTGGTCAGCACATGTTCTGCATTAACTAGCAAACAAAAAGAAAATTATCTGTGGCTCAAAGCAAGCCTTTTCTAGATATTTCTCAACAGAAAACAAAGGCTCACCCACCTGATTCTCCACTTGGAATGCAATATCATAGCAAGGTCCCAGAAACTTGATGGCCACACACAGACCCAGTTAGCTCCCATTTGATTATTAGAAATACCATCACTAATATTACCAGTTTTAGTTTCATCTTAATTTTCTTGTCATATATCATGAGTGATATGTTTTTCAATATAACAGATCTATGTTTATCTGAATTCTTTTACAGATAGAGGACTTTTAAGATAAGTTGTTGGGACCTAATATATTGTTAGACCACCTGCAGGAAAGCATAATTTCTGGGCTTTGGGTCATCTTTAACATCTTTTGTAATTTCCTAACAGCCAAACAATCCACCAGTAAAATATACATGTGGGATGAAGGATCTTTACTATCTTAGTATTTAAACATATTGGTCCATGTGGGATGAGGGAATTCAAGGATGCACAATACAAATGTAAAATTATCCAACATAAGGACCTATCAAGAAATGGTACATATCAAATAATCACATGGCTGTGTTTCCATAAACCTCTCAAAGGGTAACCCACATGCAAATAACTGTCTCAATGGTGTGCTGATATATAACTCATCTAACTCCCTTGCATTCTGCATCAGATCAACCATCACATTTCATAACTCAACAAACAAGAAATTCACCATTTTCTTTTCCAGGTGAGTTGCTTTAGAGAAAAATGATCAGCACACAAAAGCTCATCAAGATGGCGAGGAAGTGGCAGCGAGTAGCAGCCCTCAAGAGGAAAAGAATTTCACTGCCAAGAGCAAGTGGAGATGTGAACCAAACTGCTAAAAACGCAAAGCCACTGGCAGATAAAGGCCATTTTGTTGTTTACACAGTTGACAACCAGCGTTTTGTCTTCCCTATAGCATATCTAAACAATCCCATTATTAGAAAACTCTTCAAGATGTCTGAGGAAGAGTTTGGTCTACCAAGCGATGGACCAATAACATTGCCTTGTGATGCAGCCCTCATGGAGCACGTAGTTTCTTTGATTCAACATGTTGATAGAAATTCTGAGAAAGCAATGCTAGTGTCAACAATGCTAGTGTCAATTGCTAGTAACAAATGTGCCTTGTTAGATTCTCTGCATCAAGGACACAGTAGACAGCAGTTACTTGTCTGTTAGTTTCTAAATTTATACACAAACAATTTTGTATATGATAATACCAATACATGTACTTTAATTAATATATTTAATAAATAAATCAACTTCATCTATTGGTTAGAAGATTTCATAGTTTTTTAAGCTAAACTTTATCTAAAGGTCATGTAAAAAGTTGAAACTTTGGTGCTGTACATCAAAAAAGAAAAACTACCCCATATAAATATCAACTACAAGAACTAATTTTCCAGCTCATCCCGTGTGATATTTTGCAATTTCATATATCTAACACTATCAGCTGGCGGCTCCAGTAGCGTTCTTCTTTCGAGTGAGTTCACATTTCTTTGCAGTCTTTGACAAGGAGTCAATGACTACGTCTTAAATGGATCATGATCGCTTGTAAAAGGAATTTGGGTGAAGGCATTTTTTTACCAACCGTTCTTATGTAACAAGTTTTTTGCTTCTCACAAATTCCTAAAGGTCCTTTTTTAAAAAAGAAAGAAAAAAAAAGAAAAAAAAAAAGAAAAAGAGAGAGATGAGAGGTGTGGGGGCGGAGAAGAAGGAAAAGCATGGCCAACAAGGGTGAGAGATGGTGGAGGAAAAAGAAAACAAAAACAGAAACAAGGGATATCAGCGTTGCGAAGCTCATAGGAGGTAAATTCTATTCACTTTGTCTTCATGATTTATAACCGGTAATGAGTATAAATTTGTTTTGTTTGGAAATTGATCTGAATTGTGCTTCTTGTAAGCAAAATGCCCTAATAACGAAGATTATGACGGGTAAATTGAAAGAGAAGGAAGATACTTGTCACCATGAAACGATTTTTCTTTTTTTTTTTTCTGGTGAGCACCATGGAAACGAGATTTTTAAACATATGTGGACCACTATGTTTAAGGAACGTTATGTTACTTAAGATTAGTTTTCCATAGTCGTTCCTTTCAGTAATGTTTCTTTGCATGAATACTGTGAAAGAGTGTCTGAAATGCTAATGAACTTTAAATTAACTGTTCCTAGTGATGAACACATTCTGTATCCACTATGACAGCTTTCAAGCATAATTTTTTTATTCATCAATCATTTGATCTTGTTTTGAAAATAGATGGCTTACTTGCTATGAGCTGCAGGTAAATATACATGCCTAATTTTTCTTTTCGATCATGAATGAGCTAGATATATTGTCTGCACTGAGGTAGGATAACTGCTCATTGTCATTTCCCCCAAACTTCTCCCTTATCATTTCTTTGCAACTCATTATATTTTAGAATTTTTCTTGACTGAGTATATGGTATCTTTGGAATTCTTCCTTTCAGATCATAATGCTTGTATGAATATGTGTATGAAGGTCTAAATTATTGGGTTACTCGATTGATAGAGATATAAAAAATGGGTGTACTCTTTGAAAACGTACGCATATGCATGCATTGTTTGAGATGGGGTTTATCCCCAAGGACTTGAACCTTAACTAAGGAATGACATTATATTGCACAGAAAAAAAGAAAAAAAAAACAACAACAACAAGAAGATCAAACAATCCCTGGGTCTGCATATTGTGTTCAAAGAGTATATTCATGTATTACTATTTTTGTATTTTGAGACTCCGATCCGTGAACATAGTATGTAATTGCTAATTATCAAGTGTTTTCTTTTTTTTGTTTTATGAATAAGGCAATCACACATATCGAGTATTAAAATTACGCAAATTAGCCTTGAACCCGAGTATAATTGCTGTCATCTTGCACTATCCTAGTGAGTTATCATCCTCATCTTTATCCCCACCCTTCCACAGAATCCAACAAACATTCTGCTTGGAAGCATGCAATGATAGCTGAGTATAAACACCCTCCTGGAAAACAACACCTGGTCCTTAGGTCCTCTTCCTAGAATTAATGTTTCGGTTCTAAATGGGTGTACCAGGTTAAACAAAATCTGCTTGCATTCTTGAACATCTTAAAGCACAGTTGGTGACACAAGGTTTCAAGCACCGGAAGGAGTCAATTTTGATGAAATTTACAGACTGGTGGTCTAGCCAGTCTACATTCAGATAATTTTCTCCTGCTGTCTCTATTGGGTGCCTCATTTATGAACTTGGTGTCAAAGGTGCATTCTATGATGGCTACCTAAAGGAAGATGTCTATATGTGCCAGCTAAATGGCTTTGAAGATCCTAATAATCCATATTACATGTGCAAATTACATAAAGCATTATACAGCCTCAAGCTTTAGTTTATCCTGGATATTTGTTATGGCTCAGCCATGAGAAGGTCGCATCCAGGAGTCTTTCCATGGATCGTCGAGAATGGCTCATGGATTGTAGAGCTTTCAAGGAACCTTCACGATTGGAAAATTAATGAGTATGAATCTTTTCTCCTAACTCTATCTACATGTATTCCCAATGGGCCAAGGATCATCCTATTTGGAGGTTAACTCTAGAAGAATTTTCTATATGAAGTATTTCTAATTTCATTTGACTAAGAAAGATGAATCTTGTATAGAGATACCACCAAAACAGATTTGACAGGTTAAAGCTTCACCTAGAATGGCTTTTTTTGTTAGGGAGGCAATTAGAGAGTGTATTTTAATTCCAGACAAGTTGATATTAGGAAGGAAAGAATATTAGTTAATGGTTGTTTCCTGTGGAAGAGTGATGTAGAATCATACAATCATATTCTACTGTGGTGTGCCTTCATTATGGCATATCTCAACAATCCCCACATTAGAGAACTCTTCAAAATATTTGAGGACGAATTTGTTCTATCAATTGATGAGCCAATCACACTGTCTTGTGATGCAGTCTTCATGGAGTATATAGTTTCTTTGGTTGAAAGACATGTTGATGGGAAATTTGGAGAAAGCACTTGGTGTTGATTGCTACTAATAAATGCATCATGTCATATTCTTTGCATCAAGGACAGTGTAGTCAGTTGTTACTTCTCTGTTAATTTCCGAAGTTGAATGCAAACAATTTTGTATATGACATACTGATAGTTGTTCTTTGATTAATACATTAATGGATAACCAACTTCATCTTCTTACTGTGTTGCCATTGCTAATAATCTCTTTAAAACTCCACTGTGATGTTGAATTCTATTGTACAATACTAGATACTGAGATCATTGTTATCCCCTTATTTAGCAAGCTTAGTTGTGTCACTAAAAAGTTTTCAAGAAAAAATAAAAAATACCTCTTGATGTTAGTTACAAGGATCATGTGACATGTTGCAATTTCCCCAGTCCATCTCATGTGACATGTTGCAATTCAATGTGACATGTGCAAGGTAGTTCTAGCAATTAAGTTAATGGAGCTCCAAGAAGGACTAAGAAAGCAGAGTTTAAGAAGAGAGAGATGATAGAACATGTGTAATTGTATTTTGAAGAATTTATTTATTATTTGAAACATATTTCTATAAAGATGGGGCGTTGTAACATTACCCAGTTGGGTTCGGGGCATTACAATTCAGTGATATAAAAGCAGATACCAGTTTTATGACTATTAATTATGATTTGTGGTGTGATCTCAAAATACATGCTTGCCGAATGCTTTTACACTAACTCAATCTTTGACTTTATAAGTGTTTGATTATAATGTGCCACTTTGATTTTTGGTCCTGATGAGTACATTAAAGATGGAAGAGAGATGCTTTGTGGTAACCATGTCCTATATTAGAAATATATGCAATTGATGAACTCACTGCAACAATCTGAACTTGAGTTTGAGGACTTAGAGATTTGTTTGGTCAAAGTTACATGCGTCCTAGACATCAGAAAATTCTTGTAAGATGTTAATATGTAAACTATATTTACCATGATGATTATATCAAAGAGAAGAACTGTAGTAGGCAAGTTTTGAAGTTATTTTCGGGAAAAGTCTTTCTTAGATGCTTATGGCCACAATTTCTCTGGAGACAATAAATAAAAGTAAAGAATTAATTAGGAATACTTGGGGTTCTTCACTTTGAATTAAAATTTGTTAATCAATTATTATCAATCTACAGCAATATAATCTGTCCACAAAGGGTTTCTTCAAAAGCCACAAATTAGTGACTGATGGTTAGATTGTTCTTGATGCAGACATGAAGTTGGTAAGCAGCCACCAGCAGCCTTGGACATAAGCAAGGCAGTCTGAATATCTTTTGCTGGATTCCTCTTTATCGAAGAGATGACATACTCCATGAAGACTGCATCACAAGGTACTCTAATCGGTCCATCACTTGGGAGGCCAAACTCTTCTTCTGACATTTCAAAAAGTTGGATGATAAGTGGACTGCTGAGATATGTAATAGGGAAGGCAAAGCGCCTTTCATCTGCTGTATAAACAATAAAGTGGCCTTTATCTGCCACCGAAGATGTGTCTTGATCTGCTCTTCCACTGGCTCCAGGCAGTGAAATTCTTTTCCTCTTGAGGGCTGCTAGGCGTTGCCACTTCTTTGCCATCTTGATGAGTTTCTCTGAGCTGATCATTTTGTCTTGAGAAGATAAATCTGAAAAAGAAAGACATGGATAACTTCTTTCTAGAGAACTGGAAAATTGGGATTACTGACTGATGCAGAGTGCAATTGGATTAGATGAGTTATATAGCAAAAGGCCATAGACACTTTTTTTCATATGGGTTACACTTTGAGGGGATTCATGTATACAATAACATGTGACATATGTTCCTAAGGACCACAAAACAAAAGCACAGACGATTGGGTGCATATACTGTATCACTAATCTTCCTTTTATAGAAAACATATCATATTATATTCTTTCATTTCTATAAATATTTAACTGTTTCAAGATCTTAGAAAATTCAACTTGTCAAAAATGAGTGAGAAAGATTTGGCAGATCTAGGCACGTGCAAGACATAGCATCTTGGTCCCAACATGTTCAGCAGTAATATCAAAGAAAAAAGAAACTTATGTGGCTAAAACCAATGCTTTCTTTAGTGTAGCTATAATTTCTAAACAGATATGAAAAGGTCTAAATTCTCCTGGCCTCTATCGCCCATTCAATTAACAAGAGTGCAATTATGGCTAAAGAACGTTATGATTCATTTATGTTACAGGGTTCTAACTCGTGTTTAGGTGGTGGGTAGCAAGCTAAAGAATTCTGAGTATGTCTTGTTATAGAATATGGCTGACACGTTTTTCTACATCATTGATCCATTTGTATCTAAATTCTTTTACAAATACAAGAGGATTTTGATAAGTTTTTGGGCCCTAATGCATTCTTAAACCTCCTGCAGGTGGCCATTAATTCCAGGTTTGTGTTCTACAATATCCTCATTGATTGTCCAACTAGCCAAACATTGCACCATTGAAGAATATCCTCTCAGTATCTAAACATAGTGGTCCATGTGGGAGGAGGAGCTCATGGATGCACAGCCAAAAATGTAAACCTATCCAATATTATATGACCTATCAGAAAACTGTCCATGTCCCATAATCACATATCACATGGCTGTGTACCCGTTAACCCCTCAGAAGGTCACCCCACATGAAAATAACTATTTCAATGGTCTAGTGGTATATAACTCATCCAGCACTGTTGCATTCTGCATCAAATTAACGGTCATATTCCATTATTCAAAAAGAAGAATTTCACTTATTTCTTTTCTAGGCTCACTTAGCTTTAAAAACAATGATCAGCACAAAGAAATTAATCAAGATGGCCAAGAAGTGGCAGAGAGTAGCAGCCCTCAAGAGAAAAAGAATTTCACTCCCAAGAGCCAGTAAAGGCGCACAACAAGACACTAGCAATGCAACATCTGTGGCAGATAAGGGACATATCATTGTTTACACGGCTGATGAAAGGCATTTTGTTTTCCCAATAGCATCTCTCAACAATCCCATAATTAGAGAACTCTTCAAGATGTCTGAGGAAGAATTTGGTCTCCCAAGCGAAGGACCAATCAAATTGCCTTGCAATGGAGTCTTCATGGAGTATGTAGTTTCTTTCATTCAAACACTTCTTGATAGAAATTTGGAGAAAGCACTGCTAATATCAATTGCTGGCAATAGATGTGCAGTGTCATGTTTTCTGCATCAAGAACAGTGTAGCAGCAGTTACTCATGTATTAATTCCGAAATTTAAACTAAAAATTTGTCTATTATACACTGATAGTTTTTCTTTAGTAAACTTAATGGATTATCAACTTTTTATCTTTATATTCTTTCGAAGTTTCCAATTATTCTTTCATCATTGCTTCTGATGTTAGCTTGTCTTGTAGAATGCTAAAATGTATCCTGGAATTTCGAAATGATTCATATTCTTTTGTCTAACAAGATTAATTTATTGGGGGAGATAAGTCACTTATCTTATCTAGTACCTCATAATTTTTCAAGCCAGTCTTTATACAAAGATTTCATTCTGTCACGAAAATTCATCGGGCTAGAATAAATTAGAAATCCATGTTGTCATGAAGTATAATGCCTACCTCTTGGTGATAATTACAAAGACCAATACTCGAGAAGGAATTTCCACATGTCCTTCAACATCACATGTTTCAGTTCCATGAGCCAACACTAACAGCAGGCTGCCCCAGTATCATGCATCTTTGCGGTTCTTAATTCACATTTCATTGCTGTCTTTAATACTGACTTGTCATGTTAAATGAATCATAACTTGAGGGAAAAAAAAATTGGATAGTGCCTAAATTGAATCATGCACAGAAAATTGCACATGGTGTTACCTAGCTGTAATCACCTAAAACATTTTGGTACAGACTCCATTTTATTATCTTTTTACTTCAATAATATATTAAGGTTGTAAAATCACTACAACAATAGATTGTTAACACAGATTCTACACCAGCTTTAGTAGTTGTTACAGATCAATAAGCAGGCCTAAAGGAACCTTAAGGTATATTTCTATTGACTAATCCCCTCGTAATTTTATATATGATATCCTGATGTTGCTCTTCTATATCCATGGATAATCAATTTTTTCTTCATATTCTGTTTAGATTTCAAGCATTTTTTTTCATTCAGAATCTTGATAGGAGTGTCTCTCTCTTTTCAAATATAATAAATTAAAGTTTTATGAAGGAAAATTCTTTGATTCCTCATTAAGTATACATGTTAGCGGTTAGTCTACAGGTATAGTTTCTACAAGGAACGAAAAATCCTTCAAAAGCCACAAATTAGTGACTGTTGTCTGCTTTGCTCTACATGGAAACTTGAAATCGGTAGGCAGTTACCAGTAGGCATAGACATAAGCAACACTGTCTCTACATCTTCTGCTGCATTTCTTTTAATCAAATAGATGACATACTCCATGAAGACTGCATCACATGACAATGTGATTGGTCCACTTGGTAGCCAAACTCTTCCTTCAACATTTCAAAAAGTTCTCTAATGACAGGATTGTTGAGATACGCCATAGGAAAGACAAAACGTGTTTGATCTGTGCTGAGTATACAACAAAATGGCCTTTATCTACCACCGGTGGCATATTGCTGCCTTTACTCCCTCTTGGTAGTGAAATTCTTTTTCTCTTGAAAGATGCTATTCTCTGCCACTTCCTTGCCATTATTATGAGTTTCTTTGTGCTGATCATTGTATCTTAAGCGAGTGAAGTTTGGAAAGACGGATGTAATAATTGAGTACTTGAATGTAATTGTTGACTGATGCAAAATACAAGAAGTTGAATGAGTTATATATCATAAAGCGCCATAAAGCAAGGAGACATTATCTGCAATGTGGATTGGAATGTAAAGGAGCTATGGATATAAAGCCATGTGATTAGGTACTTATAGCAATTGGGACCCAAGGCTGATTAGTTGTGTATGATACTTCCTCAGTTTTGAAGACAAAAGCAAAGCATGATCAAATGACAAGAACTATCTACTTTGAGAGTTATAAATCTGTAATGCTTCAAAGAATTGGATGAGAGAGATTTTCTAAATCTAAGCATGTGCAAGACCTAGCATCTTGGTCCCAAAAAGCTTCTTCACCAACTAGCAGACAAGAAAAAGATTATTGTGGGCCAGATCTGTAATATAGCTATTAATTTTCTCAACAGAAACCATAAAACTCACCCAATTGAGTCTCAAATTTGAATGTATTATCTGCAAGCTATAGCCTCTTCCAGGTTCTGATTCACATTCTCATGCTTCCCAACTGTCAGATTGATGGGTCCCCAGTCAATAGATAACCACATAGGCCCATGTGAAGATGAAAGATGATTTTCCATCAAATTTTTATCTACCACGAGATACAAAACCTCAAATATGAATCCATCTAAAACTGTGACTATCAAAAAAGTTGTCCATGTCCAGTAATCACATGGTCATGTACTCATGAATCCCACCAAAGTGTAACCCACATGAAAAGAAATGTCTTGTTGGTCTTGAAGTATATAACACATCCAATGCCACTACATTGTGCATTAGATCAACAATTTCATTCCATTACTTCAACTTACAAATAAATAACCTCTTTGTTTCCCAAGTTCTCTTGCTCAAGACAGAATGATCAACACAAAAAAACTCATCAAGATGGCAAAGAAGTGGCAGAGGGTGGCAGCCCTCCGAAGGAAAAGGATTTCTTTACCAAAATCTAGTAGAGAATCAAACCAGAACGCTAACAATGCACTGTCAGTAGCAGATAAGGGTCACTTTGTTGTTTACAGCGCAGATGAAAGACGTTTTTCATTTCCTATAGCATATCTCAACAATACCATTGTTAGAAAACTCTTTAAAATGTCAGAGGAAGAGTTTGGACTACTAAGTGATGGACCAATCACATTGCCTTGTGATGCATTTTTCATAGAGTATATAGTTTCTTTTATCCAACGACATGCTGATAAGACTACGGAGAAAGCCCTCTTAATGTCGATGGCTAGTAGTAGATGCTTGCGTTCATATTCTCTGCATCACGGACAGAGTAGGCAACAGTTACTAATCTGTAGTTTATAATCATAACAGAGAAAAAATTTTGTAAATGACCTACACACTTATATTTTTATTCAATAAATATAATGAAAAAGCTAACTTATCTTATAAATGATCTCTTAGTACTTAGTTCCACTATCAAGTTCTCTTTTTTCAACTCTACTTGCAGTTTGGTTAACAGGAGACAGCATGCATATATGTGTACGTATATATAACTCTAAATACATAATATTTACTGTATGCAGGATACTAGTTCTTTATAAAACACTGACTAATTTTAATCACTAGCATAGTAAATAACAGAACAATAACAATGCAGCATCAGTAGCGGATTAAGGCCATTTTTTTGTTTACCCTGCTGATGAAAAGCGCTTTGCATCCCTGTAGCTTATCTCACTAACCCATCATTAAACAACTCTTGAAATTATTGGATGAAAAGTTTATCTGCTACTCCAATCTCATATTGAAAATACTGATCCATCTAATGATAAATTTTGCAGATAAGCCATTGTTAGGATAGGTTAATGGGGCCTAATACATTTCTAAGCTGCCAGCAAGAGGGAAAAATAATAAAGGGTTATGTTTGTCGATTTATTAAACACATAGTTGTATACCTCATGAATCTAGTGTCAATGGCCCACATGAAATGAAATGTCTCACTCTCTTCGATCATACACGAGTCTCCTAACTTTATTGCTTTCTGCTCAAGTCCAACAATCACATTCCAGTATTGGAAAAGAAGTAAATCACCTCCTTTTCCAAGTTCATTTGCTTTAGACACAACGATTGGGATAAATAAACACATAATGATGACAAGAAAGTGGCAGCATGTTGCAGCACTCAAGAGAAAAAGAATTTCACTATCAGCAGCCAGAAGACATGCGAATGAAAATGCTAGCAACACATAATCAGTGGCAGGTAAGGGTCATTTGTTGTCTACACCGCCGATGAAAGGTGTTTCACCTTTCCTATAGCATATCTCAACAATCCTATTATCAGAGAACTCTTTAAAATGTCAGATGATGAGTTCGGCCTACCAATTGACCAATCACATTGCCTTGTGATACAATCGCCATGGAACTCATGTAGTTTCTTTGAGTCGACAGCGGGTTAATAGAAGTATGGAGCAAGCTCTACTAATGTCAATGGCTACAGGCAGATACTCCTCTTCATGCTCTCATGCATCAAGAACAGAGATGCCACCAATCACTAATCTATAATTTCTAAATATCTCAAAGCAAGAATTTTGTAGATGATTGACAAATTTAATGAAAATATTTTACCTAATTAGTTCTCCTCCATACTCATTTCAGATCTCTAATTCTTTGTGTTGATCATTCATAAAGAACATATCAGTGAGCAGGCCCACAGGAACCCAAAGTATATTTCTAGGGACTAATCCCCTCATAATTTTGTATATGATATCCTGATGGTTGCTCTTCTATATTCATGGATACAATCTTTTCTTTATATTCTGTTTAGGTTTCAAGCCTTTTGCTTCATTCAGAATCTTGATAGTTAATATATATATCTCTTCAAACATAATAAATTAAAGCTTTATGGAAAAAAAATCTCTGATTTGAATACGCATGTTAGCTGTTAATCTACAGGTATAATCTGTCTACAAGTGAAAAAAAAATATTTCAAAAGCCACAAATTAATGATTGTTGACTACTTTGCTCTACATTGAAACTTAAAATCGGTAGCCAGTGACCAGTAGCCATAGACATAAGAAACGTTGTCTCTACATCTTTTGCTGCATTTCTTTTAATCAAATAGATGACATACTCCATGAATACTGCATCACATGGCAATGTGATTGGTCCATCACTTGGTAGCCCAAACTCTTCCTTAGAAATTTCAAAGAGTTCTCTGATGACAGGATTGTTGAGATATGTTATAGGGAAGATAAAACGTGTTTGATCTGCCAAGTATACAACAAAGTGGCCTTTATCCGCCACTGGTGGCATATTGCTGCCGTTACTCTCTCTTGGCAGTGAAATTCTTTTTTTCTTGAGGGCTGCTATTCGCTGCCACTTCCTTGCCATTTTTATGAGCTTCTTTGTGCTAATCATTATGCCTTAAGAAGGTGAAGCTAAAGAAGGATGTAATAGTTGAGTACTTGAATGTAACTGTTGATCTGATGCAGAATGCAAGAAGTTGGGTGAGTTATATACTATAAAGCAAGTGAGACATTTTCTGCAATGTGGGGTTACATTGTTAACGAGTTATGGGCACAATGCCATGTGATTAAGTACTTATAGCAATTGGGACCTAAGGCTGATTACTGATGTGTGATAGTTTCGGAGTTTTGAGGATGGAAACAAAGCATCCCGTGATTACATGGCAAGAACTATATTCTTTGAGGGTTATGAATTTGTAATTCTTTAAAGAATTGGGTGAGAGAGATTTTGCAAATCTAAGCATGTTTGTGCCCAATTCTTCTTCACTATTAGACAAGAAAAAGGTTATTGTGGTCCAAATCTCTAATATAGCTATTAATTTTCTCAACAGAAACCCTAAGGCTCACCCAATTGAGTCTCAAATTTGAATGCGTTATCTGCAAGTTGTAGCCTCTGCCAAGTTATGATTCACATTCTCATGCTTCCCAACTATAAGATTGATGGGTCTCCAATCAATGGATAACCACAATGGCCCATGTGAAGATGAAAGATGATTCTCCATCAAATCTTAACCTACCACAAGATAGAAAACTACAAATATGAATCCGTCTAATACTGTGACTATTGAAAAACTGTTCCATATCTATTAATCACATGGTCATGTACTCATGAATCCTACCAAGTGTAACCCACATGAAAAGAAATGTCTTGCTGGTATCGATGTATATAACACATCCAATTCCACTCCATTGTGCATTAGATCAACAATTTCATTCCATTACTTTAACTCACAAATAAATAACCTCTTTTTTTCCCAAGTTCACTTGCTCAAGGGAGAATGATCAACACAAAAAAACTCATCAAGATGGCAAAGAAGTGGCAGAGGGTAGCAGCCCTCCGAAGGAAAAGGATTTCTTTACCAAGATCCAGTAGAGATGCAAACCAGAACATTAACAATGCACCGTCAGTAGCAGATAAGGGCCACTTTGTTGTTTACACAGGTGATGAAAGGTGTTTTTCATTTCCTACAGCATATCTCAATAATCCCATTATTAGAGAACTTTTTAAAATATCAGATGAAGAGTTTGGACTACCAAGTGATGGACCAATCACATTGTCTTATGATGCAGTCTTCATGGAGTATATAGTTTATTTTATCCAAGGGCGTGCTGATAAAACTACAGAGAAAGCCCTCTTAATATCGATGGCTAGTAGATGCTTGCATTCACATTCTCAGCATCATGGACAAAGTAGGCAACAGTTACTAGTCTGTAGTTTATTAACATAACAGAGAAAAGATTTTGTAAATGACCTACACATTTATATTGTTATTAAATACACATATTTGGAAAAACTAATTTATCTGATAAATGATCTCTTAGTAATTAGTTTATGATATGAAGCACTATCAAGTTCTCTTTTTTCAATTCTACTTGCAGTTTGGTTGATAGGAGACAGCAGGCATATATGTATATGTATATATAACTATAAACACAAAATATTTACTGTATGCAGCATGCTAGTTCTTTAAAAAATACGGACTAAGTTTATTATTAGTATAGTAAATAACAGAACACTCTAAGGTCATTTTGTTATTTACCCTGCTGATGAAAAGCCTTTTGCATCCCTGTAGCACATCTCACCAATCCCATCATTAAATAACTCTTCAAATTGTCAGGAAAAAGTTTGTCTGATACTCCAATCTTATATTGAAAATATTGATCGATCTATAACTGATAAATTTTGCAGATAAGCAACTGTTAGGAGAGGTTAATGGGGCCTAATACATTTCTAAGCTGCCAGCAGGAGGGAAAAAGAATATGTAACCTCAAGAATCCATTGTCAATTGCCCACATGGTTTTATACCTCATGAACACATAGTTCAATTTCACATTGAAAAGTTTGTATTGTGTTTATGGATTCAATGAATACAATGTTGTATACCTCATGAATCTATCATCCATGGCCCACATGAAATGAAGTGTTTCACTTTCTCCAATTATATGTAAGTCTCTTAACTTCATTGCTTTCTGCTCAAGTCCAACAATCTAGTGCTCTGAACAGAAGTAGGTCACCTCCTTTTCCAAGATCACTTGCTTTAGACACAATGATTGGGACAAAAAAACTCATCAAGATGGCAAGAAAGTGGTAGCATGTAGCAGCACTCAAGAGAAAAAGAATTTTGGTACCAAGAGCCAGAAGACATGCCAATGAAAATGCTAGTAATGCAGCATCAGCGGCAGATAAGGGTCATTTGTTTTCTATACCGCTGATGAAAGGTGGTTTGCCTTTCCTATAGCATATCTCAACAATCCAATTATTAGATAACTCTTTAAAATGTCGAGATTTTGGCCTATCAACTGATGGACCAATCACATTGCCTTGTGATGAAATCTTCATGGAGAATATAATTTCTTTGATTCAATGGCAGGTTGATGGAAGCATGGAGAAAGCTCCACTAATGTCAATGGCTACAGGAAGATGCTCCTCTGTCATACTCTTTGCATCAAGAACAGAGATGCCACCAGTCACTAATTTGTAGTTTCTAAATATCTCAAGGCAAGGATTTTGTAAATGACTCATATTTAATGAAAATCTTTTACCTAATTAGTTTTCCAACATACTCATTTCATATCTCTATTTCTTGTTTATGTATCTAATTTTCAAGATATGAAGCCCTAACAAGTCCTTTAATTTAGTCTATAGTTACTTTCTTCATGTTATTAACAGTTTAAATAATTAATGAAATAATGAGATAGAAAAGAAAATGTGAGTAATTATTTTGTTAGTTAGTTGCTTAGCCTATGCATACGAAACTTGTGCAGCTGGATAGGATTAATCAAAAAATGAATGCAGAGACGTTTATCTGCTAAGATGTGAGCCTTTTCTTTTTATAATTTTTTAATTGCCAGTAAGGGCTTAATATTTCAACAACCAGCATT
This sequence comes from Carica papaya, assembly GCF_054855325.1. NCBI lineage: Eukaryota > Viridiplantae > Streptophyta > Magnoliopsida > Brassicales > Caricaceae > Carica > Carica papaya. The sequence continues at coordinate 8,428,367 of NC_142314.1, read as the reverse complement.
TCTATCTTCACAAATTTCAATCAACTCTGCAAAGATAATAAGAATCAGAAGAACTTTAGTAAGCTGCAATCACAGTTGCACTATTCAATAACAATGTTTGAAGGATGGGCTAAAAGAGTTATGCTTAATATGGCCACCCTTACTAGAAAGAGACTAGTAGATGAAAAATCAGTCTCCCAGGAGGTCTATGTACGTGCAGAAAAAACTTACTCTAATGATTGTCTGCAGCCTGTTATGCATGATCATTGAGGAGTATGTTGATGGGCAATGAATATTTTTTTGTCTCCCAAAATATGAAAATATAGCCAGCAAACCAAGGCCCGGATTGTAAAATCAACATAAAAATAGCTTGTGAGCCCAGATTCTACACCAGCTTTAGAAGTTGCCACAGATTAATGAGCAGGCCTACAGGAACCTGAAGTATATTTCTAGGGACTAATCCCCTCATAGTTTTCTATATGATATCCTTATGGTTGCTCTTCCATATTCATGGATAATCAATTTTTTTGTCATATACTGTTTATATTTCAAGCCATTTTTTTCATTCAGAATTTTAATAAGCAGTGTCTATCTCTCTTTAAACATAATAAATAAAAGATTTATCAAAGAAAAATTTTTTATTCCTCATTAGGTACACATGTTAGCTGTTAATCTACAGGTATAATCTGTCTACAAGAAAAAAAATCCTTCAAAAGCCACAAATTAGTGACTGTTGTCCACTTTGCTCTAAATGGAAACTTGAAATAGGTGGGCAGTGAGCAGTAGATATAGACATAAGCAACGCTATCTCTACATCTTTTGCAGCATTTCTTTTAATCAAATAGATGACATACTCCATGAACACTGCATCACACAGCAATGTGATTGGTCCATCACTTGGTAGCCCAAACTCTTCCTTCGACATTTCAAAGAGTTCTCTGATAACAGGATTGTTGAGATATGCCATAGGGAAGACAAAACGCGTTTGATCTGCGGAGTATACAACAAAATGGCCCTTATCTGCCACTGCTGGCATGTTGCTGCCTTTACTCTCTCGTGGCAGTGAAATTTTTTTTCTCTTGAGGGCTGCTATTCTCTGCCACTTCCTTGCCATTTTGATGAGTTTCTTTGTGCTGATCATTGTGCCTTAAGCGAGTGAAGCTCGGAAAGAAGGATGTAATAGTTGAGTACTTGAATGTAATTGTTGATCTGATGCAAAATAAAAGAAGTTGGTTGGTTATATACCATAAAGCAAGTGAGACGTTTTCTACAATATGGGCTAGACTGTGAAGGAGTTATGGGTACAAAGCCATGTGATTAGGTACTTATAGCAATTGGGACCCAAGGCTGATCAGTGGGTGTGATAGTTCCTGAGTTTTGAGGACAGAAACAAAGCATCCCATGATCAAATGGAAAGAACTCTCTTTTTTTAGGGTTATAAATCTGTAATTCTTTAAAGAATTGGGTGAGAGAAATTTTACAAATCAAAGCATGTGCCAGACATAGCAGCTTGGTCCCAAAAAGCTTCTTCACCAACTAGCAGACAGGAAAATGGTTATTTTGGTCCAAATCTGTAATATAGCTATTAATTTTCTCGACAGAAACCATAAGGCTCACCCAATTCAATCTCGAATTTGAATGCATTATCTGCAAGCTATAGCCTCTGCCAGGTTCTTATTCGCATTCTCATGCTTCCCAACTATCATATTGATGGGTCCCCAGTCAATGGATAACCAAATAGGCCCATGTGAAGATGAAAGATGATTCTCCATCAAATTTTTGCCTACCACAAGATACAAAACCACAAATATAAATCTATGTAAGACTATGGACTATCGTAGAACTGGTCCATGTCTAGTAATCACATGGTCATGTACTCATAAATGCCACCAAATTGTAACCCACATGAAAAAAAATGTCTCACTGGTCTCAAGGTATATACGACATCCAGTTCCATTGCATTATGCATCAGGTCAACAATTTCATTCTGATACTCAACAAAACAAGTGATTTACCTCTTTGTTTTCTAAGTTCACTTGCTCAAGACAGAATGATCAACACAAAAAACTCATCAAGAGGGCAAAAAAGTGGTAGAGGGTAGTAGCCCTCCGAAGGAAAAGGATTTCATTACCAAGATCCAGTAGATATGCAAACCAGAACGCTAACAATGCACCACCGGTAACAGATAAGAGTCATTTTTTTGTTTACACAGCTGATAAAAGGCATTTTTCATTTCCTATAGCATATCTCAACAATCCCATTGTTAAAGAACTCTTTAAAATGTCAGATGAAGAGATTGGACTACCAAGTGATGGACCAATCACATTACCTTGCGATGCAGTCTTCATGGAGTACATTGTTTCTTTGATCCAACAACGTGCTAATAAAATTGCAGAGAAAGCCCTCTTAACATTGATGACTACTAGTAGATGCTTGAACTCATATTCTCTGCATCATGGACAGAGGAGCCTACTTGTCTATAGTTTATAAATATAACAGAGAAAGGTTTTGTAAATGACCTACACATTTATATTATTATTCAATACACATAATGAAAAAATTAATTTATGTGATAAATGATCTCTTAGTACTTAGTTTATGATACGAAGCACTATCAAGTTCTCTTTTCTCAATTCTACATGCAGTTTGGTTGATAGGAGACGGCAGGCATATATATATATATATATATGTATATATGTGTATATATATATATATCTATATATATGTATGCATGCATATATAACTATAAACACGATATTTGCTGTATGCAGGATGCAAGTTCTTTATAATACACCGTCTAATTTTAATTACTAGCATAATAAATAACAGAACACTAACAGTGCACCATCGATAGCGGATTAAGGCCTTGTTTTGTTATTTACCCTGCTGATAAAAAGCGCTTTGCATCACTGTGGCATATCTCACCAGTGCCATCATTAGATAACTCTACAAATTCTCGGAGGAAAAATTTGTCTGATACTCCCATTTCATATTGAAAATACTGATCCATCTATATCTAATATATTTTGCAGATAAGCAACTGTTAGGATAGGTTAAAGGGGCCTAATACATTGTTAAGCTGCCAGCAGGAAGGAAAAATAATCAAGGGTTATCTTTGTTGATTCAATGAACATATGGTTGCATACCTCATGAATCCATCGTCAATGGCCCACATCAAATGAAGTGTCTCCCTCTCTTCGATTATATGTAAGTCTCCTAATTTGATTGCTTTATGCCCAAATCCAACAATCTCATTCCAGTGCTCGGAACAGAAGTAATTCACCTCCTTTTCCAAGTTCACTTGCTTTAGACATAAAGATCGGGACAAAGAAACTAATCAAGATGGCAAGGAAGGGGCAGCGTGAAGCAGCGCTGAAGAGAAAAATGATTTCACTACCAAGAGCCAAAAGACAGGCGAATGAAGATGCTAGCAACACGTCATCAGTAAACCGATCAACCATTTTAAATAAGAAATTATTGCAAAAAAAAAAAAAAGACACTAATTCCTACTTATCATCATCCCAATTTATAAAAACAATCTCTATACATGAATATTGTCACTTACCATCTTCTTAGATGATTAAAAATTTTCTGTACATAAATTTCTTCAATCACTAGTTTTTCAAACAATACATGATTAAAATTAACTAAAATTCTAATAAAAATAAAAATTAAATTTAAATTTTAGTTTATATACGCAACTCTTTCTTTTATCAAAAGTTTTTATTCTGTTCGTTTTGCTATCAAGACCCACTTTGCACCAATTATCATGTGCCTTTTTGGAATATCTATTAACTCCCTGGTATCATTTCTTCCAATAACTTCACTTTCTTCATTCATGACTTCTTGTCATTTCTCATCTTTGATTGAATGAGAGTTTGAAGTTGTGCTCATTTTGAATTTGTTGTCCCCATATATTTTCTTTATAAAGTCCCAAATTTACTTTAAAAGTATCTTTGAAAAAAATTGTTTTCAAAATTAAACGATCAATAATTTAATAAAGATAATTTTTTTCTTTAAGATATATTAATTTATGTGCTTTAAGCTCCGTTTTTTGAATTTCTGTCAACGGTGCTAACGTAGCACCGGATAGTTCTGTTACTCTAAAAATAACCACAGTTCAATACTTTTTGAATCTCAAAAGGTTCTTCATCAGCATAATTCAATTATAATAATAACTATCAAAACGTAAAATTGTTGTCTATACAAAATTTTCATAAATCATCTATTGTTTGTTGTATAAAACTAATACTTTTTACTTCTGAGAGACTCTGATATTACTGTTGAAATTTAATGAAAATAAACTAAGAATAAACTCAGATTTTTATACAACTGACCAACTTTTAAATAAATAAATTGTAGTAAAAATAAATAAATACTAGTTCCTATTTATTATCATTTTAAATTATACGTACAATTCTCATAAATGAAATTTATTACTAATCTTTCTACATGAAAGATAAAATTTATATAGATAAGATTCATCACTTATCAACTTCCTTTATAGTATATCATTCAAATTAACTAAAATTGTAATAAAAGAAAAATATTAAATCTTGTTTAATAAATCTTCAAAATATTATGTATCTAATTTTCAAGATATGAAGCATGTCTACAGTTACTTGCTTCATGTTATTAATGGTTTAAATAATTAATGAAATAAAAATGAAAATGCGAGTAATTATTCTGCTAGTTAGTGGTTTTAGCTTATATATATAAAACTTGTACAGCTGCATAGGATTAATCAAAAAATAAATGCAGAGAAGTTTATCTGCTAAAATGTGGGTCTGTTCTTTTTTTAAATTTGTTAATTGCCAATCAGGGCTAAGTATTTCAACTACCAGTATTTCTATCTTCACAAAGTTCAATCAGCTCTGCAAAGATGAAAAGAATCAGAAGAACTTTAGCAAGCTGCAATTGCAGTTGCACCATTGACTAACAACGTTTGAGGGATGAACTTTAGCCAGCTTTACAATCACTAGAAAGACAGTAGTAGATGAACAATCAATCACCCAGCAGATCTATGCACATGTAGAAAACAACTTACCCTAATGATCGTCTGCAACCTGTTATATGTGATCATTGAGGAGTATTCATTGATAATCAATTTTTTCTTCATACAGTTAGATTTCAAGCCTTTTTCTTCATTCAAAATCTTGATAATCAATGTATATCTCTCTTCAAACGTAATAAATTAAAGGTTTATGGAACAAAAAAAATCTTTGCTTCTTCATTGAATACATATGTTAGCTGTTAATCTACAGGTATAATCTGTCAACAAGTGAAAAAAGAAAAAAAGAAAAAAAACCTTCAGAAGCCACAAATTCGTGACTGTTGCCTACTTTGCTCTACATGAAAACTTGAGATTGGTAGGCAGTGCCCAATAGCCATAGACATAAGCAATGCTATCTCTACATCCTTTGCTACATTTCTTTTAATCAAATAGATGATATACTCTAGGAAGATTTCATCACATGGCAATGTGATTGGCCCATCACTTGGTAGTCCAAACTCTTCCTTTGACATTTGAAAGAGTTCTCTGATGAGAGGATAGTTGAGATATGCTATAGGGAAGACAAAACGCGTCTGATCTGCCGAGTATACAACAAAATGGCCTTTATCTGCCACTGCTAGCATGTTGCTGCCTTTGCTCTCTCTTGGCAGTGAAATTCTATTTCTCTTGAGGACTGCTATTCTCTGCCACTTCCTTGCCATTTTGATGAGTTTCTTTGTGCTGATCATTGTGCCTTAAGCGAGTGAGAGCCTCAAAAGAAGGGTGTAATAGTTGGGTACTTGAATGTAATTGTTGATCTGATGCAGAATACAAGAAGTTGGGTGAGTTATATACCATAAAGCAAGTGAGACATTTTCTGCAATGTGGGCTAGACTGTGAAAGAGTTAAGGGTACAAAACCATATGATTAGGTACTTATTGCAATTGGGACCCAAGGCTGATCAGTGTTGTGTGATAGTTCCTGAGTTTTGAGGACAGAAACAGAGCATTGCATGATCAAATGGCAAGAACCATCTTCTTTGAGATTTATAAATCTGTAATTCTTTAAAGAATTGGCTGAGAGAGATTTTGCAAATCTAAGCATGTGCTAGACATAGCATGTTGGTGCCCAAAATCTTCTTCACCAACCAGCAAACAAGAGAAAGGTTATTGTAGTCCAAACCTGTAATATAGCTATTAAGTTTCTCAACAGAAACCATAAGGCTCGCCCAATTCAATCTCGAATCTGAATGCATTATCTGCAAGCTGTAGCCACTGCTAGGTTCTGCTTCACATTTTCATGCTTCCCAACTATCAAATTTATGGGTCCCCAGTCAACGGATAACCACATAAGCCCATGTGAAGATGAAAGACGATTCTTCATCAAATTTTTACCTACCACAAGATACAAAACCACAAAAATATGAATGCATCTAATACTGTGACTATCAAAAGACTGGTCCACGTCCAGTAATCACATGCTTATGTACTCATGAATCCCACCAAAGTATGGCCCACATGAATAGAAATGTCTTGCTGGTCTCAAGGTATATAACACATCTAATTCCAATGCATTCTGCATCAGGTCAACAATTTCATTCCAATACTCAACCAAGCAAGTAACTAATCTCTTTGTTTTCTTGCTCAAGACAGAATGATCAACACAAGAAAACTCTTCAAGATGGCAAAGAAGTGGCAGAGGGTAGCAGCCCTCCGAAGGAAAAGGATTTCTTTACCAAGATCCAGTAGAGATGCAAACCAGAATGCTAGCAATGCAACATCTGTAGCAGATAAGGGCCACTTTGTTGTTTACACCGCTGATGAAATGCGCTTTTTATTTCCTATCGCATATCTCAATAATCCCATTGTTAGAGAACTCTTCAAAATGTCAGAGGAAGAGTTTGGACTACCAAGTGATGGACCAATCATGTTGCCTTGTGATGCAGTCTTCATGGAGTATGTAGTTTCTTTGATCCAACAACGTGCTGATAAAACTACAGAGAAAGCCCTCTTAATGTCGATGGCTACTAGTAGATGCTTGAACTCTTATTCTCTGCATCATGGACAGAGTAGCCAACAGTTACTAGTCTGTAGTTTATGAATAAAACAGAGAAAAGATTTTGTAAATGACCTACACGTTTATATTGTTAGTCAATAGCACTCCCTTTGATTGAATTTGACTGTTTCGATAATTTTTGTTCTCTTTAATTTTGAAGATTTCTTTTCTTATAAAATTATAATTATCTATCAGTTGAGCTGGCTGGATCTACTTATAATTTATCTCTTTCTCTGAAAAAAAAAAAAAAAGTAAAGGAAAATTTAGAAATGCTCTCAAGTACTATAATTTAGTTTATTAATTTTTTTTCGTACTTTCAAATTACTTAGAACATTTGGTGGTATATTGAATATATTTCACGGTAAACTAAATGGTAAATTAAATAAATAATAAGTCAGTTAATATATATATATATATATATATATGTAGTTAATTAATTTATAAGAAAAAAAGTTGGCAAACATTTTTTTCTAATGTAAGTAAATGTCTTTCGGTAACTAAAGAAACCTATCAAAGCATTCATGTCAATACTTATTATAGAACTTATGTTATCTTTATCTGAACTTTTTTGTATTTCTGATTATAAAATCATTTTTTACCTTAAATGAAGTTTACTCAACAATTCAGTTAAAAAAAAAACAGAGAAAATAAATTTCTTTAAATTTTATAATAAAAAAGATCATGACTCTTAGTATTACTGGAGACAAATAAAAATATAAAAGAATCTAGTAACAATCAAGATATATATTACTGTATCTACTACAAAACAACTCAACACTCCCTAGAGAGGTGCTATAAAGATAACCCAAACAAACAAATCTGCTTGCGCTATAATATGACAGGATACAGTATGGTTGCCTGTTATAAGATATATGGACATCCTAAAAGGCACAAGAATCATGGAAAAGGGGAACCCTCTGGTGTCAACCAAGATAGCCAGAAATTGACTACAATCACTCAAGCACAATACATACAACTCATGGCAATACTGCAACTAAGGACTTTTGCAAGGTAGCCCTAGGCATCACAAGCACAGAAATAAATCCAAAAGGATTCTCTTGTATGCATACTTAGTCTTTTTGCTCATTTCATGGAGATAGACAGATATAATGAATTATCTTAGATCATACACACTGGAGCTAATCATGTTGTATGTTCATCTTCTCTGTTTATTGGAGTTGTAGGATGAAAGTCTCACACACTAGTACAGTAAAGATTGGTGATGCATTAACGTTATACAATGCGTTGTGTATGTCTTGCTTCAAATTTAATTTAATTTCAGTAAGAAAGTTAACTAAAGATTTGAAATGTCATCTCTTATTCTCATCATGATCTTCCATCATACAGAACCTTTTGACCTCGAAGACAATTGGAGTAGATAGATTGGAGGATGGCCTGTATCAAATAAAGTTAGATAACGATACAAGCTCTTGTAAAAATTTATCATCAGCTTTACATTTCACTTTAAATACAAAAAATAATTTTGATGTTTGGCACTATAGAATAGAACGTAATTCACTATCTGTTTCAGAATTTATTCCAGGCACTTCAAAGAATAAAGAATGTGGATCTTGTTATATATGCCTTTTGGCCGAAATGTGTAAGGGCATGTTTTCAATTAGTCAATATAAATCAAATTTATTCCTTGAGTTGATACATTGTGACATTTGGAACACATGCAATGAAACTTCTTATGATGGGTATCGGTGTTTTCTTTCCTTTTTGGATTATTATAGCCAATGTGTATGGATATACCTGCTTAACTCTAAATCAGAGACAGGTCACACCCTGCAAAGTTTTTGTGCTCTTGTAGAAACCCAATTTAAAACTAAGATCAAGATTATATGGAGTGACAATGGAAGAGAACTCGAGATGAAAGATTTCTACAAAAAGAAATGGATAATACATCAAAGAACTTGAGTTGAGACAGCAGAACAAAATGGCATAATGGAGAGAAAGCACCAACAAATTCTTAATGTTGCGAAGGTGTTCAGATTTCAAAGTGGAGTGTAAGTGAAATACTAAAGTGATTTCGTACTCATAATGGTGTACCTGATTAACAGAACTCCCTCCTAGGCCATTGAATTATGTGTGATCATTCAAGAGTATGTTGATGGCCATTGAATTTTTTTTATCCTCCTAAATATGGTAAATAGCCAGCAAACCAAGCCCTGGATTGTAAAATCACCACAATAATAGCTTGTTAACCCAGATTCTGCACCAGCTTTAGAAGTTGCCACAGATCAATCGTAGATTACAGGAACCTATAGTACATTTCTAGGGGACTCATCCTCTCGAAATTTTGTATATGATGTGTAGCACCCGGAAAGGAGGAGGAAAAAAAAAAAAAAAAAAAAAAAAAAAAAAAAAAAGGGGGGGCCACGTCAGCAGCCACGTCAGCAGGCCCGGTCAGCAGTCCCGGCCAACCGGGGCCTGCCACGTGGCAAGATCGCGTCACTCCGAAAGGAGCCACGTTGGCGATCCGCGTGGGTGCGATCCGACGGCCCAGATCAATCACGCGATCGGACGGCCCAGATTCAAACGCACGGACGGCCCAGATTCAATCAAAAACGAACGGCCCAGATTAAAACGAAACGAACGGCTGTGATCAAAAGGCAAGGGGTTATAAATAGAACCCCCACACCAGACCAAAAACCCTAGCCGCCAGCCGCTCGCCGGAGAAGACGAACCAGAGGCCGACCGCCGCCACCCGCCGCCACTCGCCGCCGCACCGGGGAAATTTCCGACCGCCGATCGAGGTAAATTTCATACCCCCGACTCGTTTTTCCCCACTGATTCCTCCTATGGCCAAATCGAAGCCGAAATCCCGGCCAAACGGCCGGAATACGCGGCCGAAGCCCAGCGGCGCCGCCGCGCCCCCTCTCGGTTTTTGCCTCCGACGAGGCCCTTCCCGGCCTCCGTTCGATGCAATTTTTATATCACCGTGATCACCATTCTTTTCTCTACAGGTTGACCGAAGCCAAATCACCAAAACACGAACTTCGCCGGAGAGTCGCCGTACCCGAGAGCGCCGCCGCCGGTAAGCTCCGCTTTTCCGTGATTTTTTGGCCCCCCGAGGGCCCTAGGGTTGTTTTCTGACAAGGACCAATGCGAGTGTGGCCGAATTCGGCCAAAAACGGCCGAAAACAGTCAACCCGAGGCGACTCGCCGCCGCCAGCGGCGGCGCCGTCGCCGGAGCACGGCGGAGCCGCCGTGCCGGAGTTGCGATTTGGGCCGAAAGAGGCCCTAGGCCTAATTTGGATTTTTTTTGGAACCCGTGCAGGTACTGTTAGCGTGTTTCAGTTCCCCGGGAAAAATTCAGGGAAAATTAGGGACAGCCTGCAGGCGCACTGTGAATCGTATTCGGATCCCGAAAACAAGTAAGGACCCCTCACCCTATTTCCTATCACGGTATTAAAGTTCAAAATGATAAAACAGTATTTCTTGAATTAACGCATGTGTGAAATTGCTTAAGGTTGCTAATGGAGCCCGAGTCTAGTGTGATTGACGATTTACTGTTATTTGGCCTGTTTACAGCTTTAAATGCAAAATGAGGTTTGATGTGTTCATTTTACAGATTTGTGTGCATGTACTACGTTTTTATTAATTATGGGTTGAATGACTGAGAAACTGATACTGTATGTTGTCTGTCTGGTATGAATTACGATTTACTTGTTTAAATGTGAATTGATGATGCTGATTGAGGAAAAGGAAAAATGAAAGATTGTGTAGACTGATAATTGTATTATGGGGGTCAGCCTGACTAGATATCCTGGGAGATGGTGGACGGACCGGGTCCGTAGGGAACCCTACCGGGATTGTGGTCTCACATGCCGGACAGGGTATGGAGATCTTATGGTTTTGGCGCCCATACCGGACGGGGTATGGGGACGGCCCGTTTCACCCTCATACCGGACGGGGTATTGAGGTTTATGGTTTTGGCGCCCATACCGGACGGGGTATGGGGACGGCCCGTTTCACCCTCATACCGGACGGGGTATTGAGGTTCATGGTTTTGGCGCCCATACCGGACGGGGTATGGGGACGGCCCTGGAAACTGATTATGAATGTTAAAGGTTAACGGGTAGCGGAACCCCTATGGACCCCCACGGATACTAGTAGGCTGGTAAATGAGAAAAAAGATATGTTGTACAATGATTGAATTACAAGAGGCGTGATAAGTGTTATGTTTTACAGCTTAGATTATTCAATGATTATGATAATGTTATTGTTTTTCTCATATTGTTTTCATAAATTCCACCAAGGTAAGTGGATGGTAAAAGTTTTATTATTGATAAAAGGTTTTGTTGTTAATAAACGAGTTTATTGTAAATTATGCTCCATTGGTCTTTTTGTGGTTTTCTACCCACCTTTATCTCCGTGACGGTGAGATATCGTGATGTTCTTACTGGGCTAGTGTAGCTCACTCCTTAATTAACCATTTCAGATCAGGAAGACATGGTTCCCGAGCCCGTTCCGCAGGAGGACGACGAAGGGGATGCCTAGAGACTCTGTAGTCATACGCATAGTTTATTTTCGAGTTTTCTTTCTTAGTTAGTTTAACCTTTTATATTTTAAGTACGTTTGTTTGGTTTTTCGTGTAAGGGATGTTAACTGAAATTTTGATCTCGCTTCCGCATTCGGTATATTTAAATACTCATTTCATTTTTATATTTTCCGGGGTCGTTACATGATGAGCTGATGTTGCTCTCTATGTTCACTGACAGTCAATTTTTTTCTTCATATCCTGTTTAGACATCAAGCCTTTTTTTCCATTCAGAATCTTGATAAGCAGTGTTTGTCTTTCTTCAGACATAATAAATTAAAGCTTTATGAAAGAAAATTCTTTTATTCCTCATTAAGCACAAATGTTAACTGTTAATCTATAGGCATAATCTGTTTACAAGGAAAAAAATCCTTCAAAAGCCACAAATTAATGATTGTTGTCTACATTGTTCTACATGAAAACTTGAAATTGATAGGCAGTGACCAGTAGCCATAGACATAAGCAATGCTGTCTCTACATCTTTTGCTGCATTACTTTTAATCAAATTGATGACATACACCATGAAGACTGCATCACACGGCAATGTGATTGGTCCATCACTTGGTAGGCCAAACTCTTCCTTCGACATTTCAAAGAGTTCTCTGATGATAGGATTGTTGAGATATGCTATGGGGAAGATAAAACTCATTTGATCTGCCGAGTATACAACAAAATTACCTTTATCTGCCACTGATGGCATGTTGCTGTCGTTACTTTCTCTTGATGGATGCGATTCTCAGCCACTTCCTTTCCATTTTGATGAGTTTCTTTGTGCTGATCATTGTGCCTTAAGCGAGTGAAGCTTGGAAAGAAGGGTGTAATAGTTGAGTACTTGAATGTAATTATTGATCTGATGCAGAATGCAAGAAGTTGGGTGAATTATATACCATAAAGCAAGTGAGACATTTTCTGTAATGTGGGTTAGACTGTGAAGGAGTCATGGGTACAAATTCATGTGATTAGGTTTTATAGCAATTGGGACCGAAGACTGATTAGTGGTGTGTGATACTTTCTGAGTTTTGAGGACAGAAACAGAGCATCACATGATCAAATGGGAACAGTTATCTTCTTCGAGAGTTATAAATCTGTAATTCTTTAAAGAATTGGGTGAGATAGATTTTGCAAATCTAAGCATGTGTTAGACATAGCATGTTGGTGCCCAAAATCTTCTTCACCAACTAGTAGACAAGAAAAAGGTTATTGTGGTCCAAATGTGCAATATAGCTATTAATTTTCTCAGCAGAAACTATAAGGCTCACCCAATTGAGTCTCCAACTTGAATGCATTATCTGCAAGCTGTAGCCTCTGCCAGGTTCTGATTCATATTCTCATGTTTCCCAACTATCAGATTGATGGGTCCCCAGCCAATGGATAACCACATATGCCCAAGTGAAGATGAAAGATGATTCTCCATCAAATTTTTACCCACCACAGGAAACAAAACCATAAATATGAATTCATTTAATACTGTGACTACCAAGAAACTGGTTCATGTCCAGTAATCACATGGTCATGTACTCATGAATCCCACCAAAGTGTGACCCACATGAACAGAAATGTCTCGCTGGTCTTGAGGTATATAACACATCCAATTCCATTGCATTCTGCATCAGATCAACAACTTCATTCCAGTGGTTAGCAAACAAGTAAATAACCTCTTTGTTTCCAAAGTTCACTTGCTCAAGACAGAATGATTAGCACAAGAAAGCTCATCAAGATGGCAAAGAAGTGGCAGAGGGTAGCATCCCTCCGAAGGAAAAGGATTTCTTTACCAAGATCTAGTAGAGATACAAACCAGAATGCGAGCAATGCACCATCAGTAGCAGATAAGGGCCATTTTGTTGTTTACACCGCTGATAAAAAGTGCTTTTCATTTCCTATCACATATCTCAACAATCCCATTCTTAGAGAACTCTTGAAAATGTCAGAGGAAGAGTTTGGATTACCAAGTGATGGACCAATCACATTGCCTTGTGATGCAATCTTTATGGAGTACATAGTTTCTTTGATCCAACAGGGTGCTGATAAAATTACAGAGAAAGCCCTCTTGATGTCAACGGCTACTAGTAGATGCTTGCACTCTTACTCTCTACATCATGGACAGAGTAGCCAACAGTTACTAGTCTGTAGTTTATGAATATAACAGGGAAAAATTTTTGTAAATGACCTACACGTTTATATTGTTAGTCAATACACATAATGAAAAAACTAATTTATCTGATAAATGATATCATAGTACTTATTTTATGATATGAAGCACTATCATATTCTCTTTTTTAATCTACTTGCAGTTTGGTCGACAGGAGATAGCAGGCATATACATACTATTTGTTGTACGCAGGATGCTAGTTCTTTATAAAAATCCTACTAATTCTAATTACTAGCATAGTAAATAGCAGAACACTAACAGTACACCGTCTGGTAGCAGATTAAGGCCATTTTATTATTTAGCCTGCTGATGAGAAACGCTTTGGATCCCTTAGCATATCTCAGCAACCCCTTCATTAGAAAACTCTTCAAATTGTCTTTTTGCGATACTCTCTAATCTCGCATTGAGAATATGTGACTCAAGCTGATAAAAGCTTATTAATATGATGTGTCGAAAATATGCTTTGGTCAATATTTGGAGGCATGTTGAACATACATATATACATATATATATATATAAATAATAGGAAATTAAACAGCAGATTAAATAGACTATTAGCCAGTCAACATATATAGTTAATTAATTTATCAGAAAAAAGACTGGTAAACGTTTTTTTTTTTCTTCTATTATTATGTTATTATTTTAAAAAAATCATGTTATCATTTATATTATTATTTGTATGTTGATTAAATAAATTTATGAATTTTTATTTAGAAAATAATTAATTTGTTTAAGTAGTTGCCTTAATTTGAATTCAACTGGCTGCACAAATATACCTACTATTTCTTAATTAATTTTTATTTTTATTTTTTTTTTTTTTTTTATGCTTCAAGTGCATCTTTAATTTATTTCTTTGACTGGACTGACCTCTTATTTCTCTGTCACCCTGCCAGTTGTGATTTAGTTATATCGGTCACCTATATAACTTTCACATCATGTTTTAACCATGGTTATAAATATATATATGTATACAATAAGTATGCAACATATGATTTACTTTAATTAATCTATTAAACCTAATTAATAACGCCATTTCTCTCGTAATTATCCATTTGGGTATTAAACTTTTATATTACTTATTTTGATTAATGAAAAATATATTAATATATGCTACCTACCAAGAAGGAGGAAATTTCTTATAATGCTACCAGTTTTCTCACCGACAAATGCTATGATAATTAATGAGGAAACATTAGGTCGGCATACTTGTTTTCCAAAACAAAATTAAGTGTGCATACTTAGATGAATGATGAACTTGATTACATATTACGTGAAAGATGTGTTTTTTAATATCAATAATAAAATAATTTTAAAATATATAGATGTATATTAATTTATTTTTATGATTATAACTAAAATATATGTATGTGTTATATATATATATATATATATATATATGAATATTTTATTTTTTGTCGTGATATGTAGTTGCTAACATGTACTTCTCTGTTTGAAAGATCCTGCATACCCTCAATTGTTAATGTGCTGGCTTTGCACATGCTTCTCTCCTTAAGCTTTTTAGTTAATGGGTTATGACGAAAGACGTATATAATTTACCGGAATGATTATCTTTGTATAATAACATAGATATAGCTCTCTTAAAATTAATTATAACTTATTAATTAATCTGTACTTCTAATTAATTATGCATTTTAATTAACACGAAATTATTAATTACTATTTAGTTTAACAATTAACGCTTTTTTTTATTTATAACAAATTATTTTGAATGCTTGTCTTTATTTCAAAATTGTATTATGAATATTTATTTTAAAAAATAATTAACAAGAGAGAAATTGTACGTAAACAAAAAATAAAAATATGCTCCGCTTCGAATTTCTTGATCTTCCCATAAAAATCCTTGACCTCTGTTAATTGGTATAATATATATTATACTGCAGACCAAATTTTATCGGTAGGTAACTGAGTCTTCTAACTGGCGGCAAATAACTCTATATCTATACAAAATAAGCCCACCATAATATGAAAAACAGAAGGCAGCTCTCTGCTATATATATATATATATATATTGTATGTGAACGGTAGAATTTTCAGTATCAACCGAAGGCAGCTATCGTTTTGGTGGTAGGTGTGTTCTTTTGTTCTAATTACTATAATTTAATAGTAAGAACTGAGACTAATTAACTAATTAATTATCTATATGGCAATATTATATGCATATATTATATTAATATATTACGTAGACACCAACTTGCATTATATTTTTGCATGCATATATATATGGCCTATCAATACACACACCAAAACCACAGTGGGCATGTACAATTTGTGTGTAGGAGGAGGAAGAACTAGAACTTGTTCAATGTAATTTTTATTTATCAAACTACACACACATATATATAGAGAAAGAAATGGGCAACGATGATATAAGCTCTGCTCCCGTAACACCAAGTAGACCACCAATATCTGCTCCGCCATCTCAGCTTCATTCTCCCTCTCTTTCTCGCTCGCCACTCCTCTCTGCCGCGGATCACCTGGACGGCACCGACATAGCCAAGGCCTCGAAGAGCTCGACCCCGAGAATTCGAACACCGCGGTTTATTAGTCCACTAGGAACTCCTATTAGGAAAGCTCTACAGCTCACCAAGCTTGACCCTCAAGATGCTTGGCTCCCCATCACTGAATCTAGAAATGGAAACGCTTACTACGCTGCGTTTCATACTCTTTGCTCCGGAATTGGAATCCAAGCCCTTGTTCTTCCCGTTGCCTTCACTATTCTTGGGTGGTAAGTTTTTCCTTTGGATATTATTTAATTAATTAGTAATTAACACTGTTAAATTAGTTTTTGGTTGGATTAAACATTATATATATATATATATATATATGCAGGACATGGGGAATTATAAACTTGAGTGTGGCATTTATATGGCAGCTTTACACCCTGTATCTGCTGGTCCAACTCCATGAATCCCCTGAAACTGGCATCCGTTACAGCAGATATCTTCAACTCTGCGTTGCAACTTTCGGTAATATCTAATTAATTATATCATTAATTATTGACATATATATATAATTAATTATTATTTCAGCTAAGATTCTTAATCCACGAATCAAACATGACCTTAATTAAGTCTAATAGTTTACTAATTCTTGAAAAATATACTTTTGGTTGCTTTTAAACTTAGACTTCATTAATTTTGACTTTCATAATTAAAATGTTTTTTGGAAGACTAAATTAATGAACATGTTTTTTTAGACAATAATGGGGAATAAGGCTTATAATCTAATATGAATTTAGACAAAGAACCGTACGTCATTTGAACAGAGGCTTTTAATGGTTTGATTAGTGTGTCAAAAATAATTTTTTCTTTTTAAAGAATGTAATTTATTGGACTGAATTTTTAATGAAGAAAAAATTAGAATTGAAGTTGACCACGTACCATTTAGCTAATTTTAATTACTTAATAGAATTGGTAAATACCTTATATAAAATTGTAAGTGTATATATCTGTTAAAAAATATATATATTGAGCGTCCCTCGTATATAAGTATTCACCTCAATTGAGTAATTTCATCTAGACAACGTAGATATGTGCATGAAATCGGAACTGTAAACTTACAATAAAACGACGGCGTTTCTCTATTAAGTAAACACGGACGCTCTAATAGCCATTACAGACAACGGTGTAATTAATAATAACTAAATTAATTAAACAAACTATGGATTAACTATTAATTAAATTTTGGTCAGGTGAAAGACTAACAAAATGGCTAGCTCTCTGCCCCATATTGGACCTGTCAGCCGGCACCTGCGTAGCGCTCCTCATCATCGGAGGATCAACCTCCAAGATTTTCTACCAAACAGTGTGTGGGTCCCACATCTCGTGCATGAGCACCCCTTTGACCACCGTCCAGTGGTTCGCGGTCTTCACCAGCGCCGCCGTCATCCTCTCTCAACTCCCTAACTTGAACTCCATCGCCGGAGTCTCTCTCCTCGGCGCCGTTACTGCCGTCGGTTACTGCACGCTTATATGGGTGGTGTCCGTGCTGGAAGGCAGGTTGCCTGGCGTTTCCTACAATCCAATTCGAGACAGTTCCCCAGTCGTTAGAATCTTTGATGTCCTTAACGCAATTGGGATTATCGCTTTCGCCTTTAGAGGCCATAATCTTACACTTGAAATACAGGTAATTATCATGTTGTTACACGTATTTTTTTTTATCTCAGATTTTTTTATAAGTATACTATAAACTATTTTAGATTCTAAATTAGTTGACAAATTTTTTAAATATATTTTATTCATTACATGCATAAAATTTTAAATAAATTAATTTTTCGTATATTTAAATAAGGAGTTAAAGAACAATTGAAGGGGACTATTGACTCCTTTCATTAAAAATTATCTGTACATCTGAAAATCGGGCACAAAATCTTTTTTGTCGTGAGTGATAAGCCGAATATATTGAACGTGTTTAATTGAAAATCAAAGATCCCTTTTACACATTGTACTTCTTGCAAAAATTACATATATATATGTGTATATGTATGTATGTATAATATTTGAATTAAAATAGAAATATTTAAATAATCTCAAAGTAAACACAAAGAAATTATAATTTAATTTGATAAATATTGTTGGGTGCAGGCAACCATGCCATCAGACGAGAAGCATCCCTCACGAGTGCCAATGTGGAGGGGTGTTAAATTTGCCTACTTAGTAGTCGCTCTGTGCTTATTTCCTCTCGCAATTGGGGGTTATTGGGCATACGGCCAAAAGGTAATTTAATTAATTAACTAATTAAAATCTGAATTCACATAATTCATTAACTCTAAAAGATTATATAATTAAAAAATATAGATATTGATCCCTATATCATTCTACAAAACAGATACCAGAAAATGGAGGTATGTTAACAGCGTTGTACACATTTCACGGCCACGATACCTCCCGGTTTATCTTAGCATTAACAAGTTTATTCATCATAATTAACGCTGTGAGCTCGTTTCAAATATACGGCATGCCAATATTCGACATAATGGAATCCCATTACACACGAAGGATGAAGAAAGCATGTCCGTGGTGGTTACGGGCACTATCAAGGGCGGTGTTCGGCTTCGGGTGCTTCTTCGTGGCGGTAGCAATTCCATTCTTGGGAAGCCTAGCAGGTCTGGTGGGAGGACTTGCATTACCAGTGACATTGGCTTTCCCATGTTTTATGTGGTTGAAGATTAAGAAGCCTAAGATGTTTAGCTCAATGTGGTGGATAAATTGGGTTTTAGGCCTTTTGGGTATGACGCTGAGTTGGATTTTGGTTGCTGCTGGGACTTATGTCATAATTCATACTGGGATTAAAATAAGCTTCTTTAATCCTCAGTAATAGTCGTATAAATAGATATAGTCGCTTTTGAAAAACAATTAATTATATAATCTATTGTTTCAGAAAAAAAAAAAAAAAAGTATTTTAGTGTTTAATTATGTCAGCAAGTAATTTGATTTTATTCTATTTTTAAGTTTTTGTTGGCAATTTGTCTCCTTTTTTAGGTGTTAATTCTTAGGCTGACTGATTGTTAATTAATTATAATTATAATAATGATCGTATTTATTTTAAGTTCTGAAGAACTATATAATATGATTCCAATTATTGTCACATCATGTATACACATATTGCTACCATGAATACGCAGGCCAAATCCAGTGAGTCGAAGAGCTACCCTGCATAGAAATTTATTTTATTATTGAAAGAAAATAATATATATAATAATTAAAAAAATTGCGAACTTTAATTAAAATATTTTAAGAATTACATTAAAAATATTGACGCAGTCAGCAGGCCGTGTCAGAGGCTTTTCCCTCTCTACCAATTTAGCCCAAACCAGACCAAGCCATTTTTCGACTATAGGCTCCAAGATTTCATTTGAGGTTAAGAGAGTTCATAGAAATTAACTAATTTAGATCAATTTTTAATTTTTATCAGAATAAATTAAAAGCATGTTATAGTATATATTCTAGGAATTTAACAAATTTAAAAACTGAATATAAATAAAACTGACATACTCATATCAAATCAAATAAATCTAAATCTGAATCGGAATCATACCTGAATCCATAATGAAAAAAAACAGCACTTCCTGCAATTAATCTTTTAAATTATCGCGTAATTCTTTACATTTCTTTCAGTCTCTCTATTTTTGATAATATGATATTATGATAGAAAAATCATACATGTAATTTGGGGATCATAACTGCATATATATAGTTTTAATTTTTATTATTTCTAATTTAATCTATCACAAATTATAAATATAAAGATCCGGAACTTAAAAGACAATAAAGTCATGAATTAAATGCGGAAGTTAAATAATAGAATTTATGATTTATATTCCTCACACAATAATTTAAAATGCTCAATAAGATTACGAGAATGTTTTTTCTAAAAGAAATTACAAAAATAAACAAAAAGTCAATAACTGATTATTCTAAAACGACCTTCACTAACTTTTGAAGGAAATCCGGAGGGTAAACTATTTACAACCGTCTTGATCTGAAATAATTAATAAAAAGGTAAGTTACACTAACCTAGTAAGAATATCACACAACTCACCGATACATAAACTGAATGTTGGTAAAAATCATAAAAACAACCAATAGAGTTTTTTATTTAAATAAATTCATTTATCATAAGGAAAACTATTTATTACATATATTTACCGTTGCGAGATTTTCAAAATTGACATATAGAGACAATAACTCAAATATTATTGCAACCTCATATTCAAGTGAACAACAACAATAACTTTCCATTTTTATTTGTCTACTGGTATCCTTGGAAGCCCATAGGGATGTCCCACTACGCGTGAACCTGTATCCAATATTGTCAACAAACCAACCGTCTCCATATCCCGTCCAGTATGAGCGTCAAAATATCATCCCTCAATACCCCATCTGATATAAGGGTGAATCGCCCCGTCATCTTACCTCGTCCGGTATGAACGCCAAAAATACTATTTTTTGATACCCCGTCCGGTATGAGACAACATTCACAGTATGGTTCTCTATATACCCGGTTCGTCCACCATCTTTCAGAATATCTAGTAAAGCTATTATTTATTAATTCACATGACCAAACAATTTTTCATTTACATATTAATTATCAATTTCACAAATCAACCATAAATCACACAAGACAATCAATATATATATCAAATAAGCACAATTGAATCATTTAACCATTCTACCATATCATCATGTATTTAAAACTGTAAATTCAACAATCAGTTAAACAGAACAACAAATAAACGACTAACTGGTTTTCATCTCCATTAGTAACCTGTAATTATTATCAAAATTTTCTAAATTACACAAAATATCATATTACCGATTATTAAGATTTAATTCTATAACAGAGAATAACATGAGGAATTCTTACCCAAATCGATGGCTGAAATACTAAATTTTCTACTGCGCCTATGAGAGATCCCTTAGTTTGCTGAATTTTTTTTCGAATATTAAAACACGCTTTACATGCCTGAAAATACCCCCCAAAATCTAAAATCAGTGTTAAAAACTTTTTTCGGCCAATTTTAAAATTTCCTTGCGACGGTACCCACGGTGGTGATTTGCATTGGTTTGGCTGTTTTCGATCAATTTTGGGTGACTTCGGCCTGTTTTATACTCATCTCTGCGAGAAAATATGTTAAGGGGTCTCGATTGGCCGAAAAAACTCAAAACTTAAAAACCTACCATTGGCATAATTTTTCGGTGTCGCGGCTCTGCCGATTCACCTTCGCGGTAGGGCATTTTTTTTCGGTCAACTTATAAAAAACAGAACGGTAAACACAATTGTGAATAAATCTCATGAAATGAAAAATGTGAAGGGGCTCATCAGAGGCTATTTCAGGCTTTATCCGCAGTTTTTGGCTCATTCGCCATTCTTTTTTATTCAATTTCGCCATGGGACTGCTTGGAATTAAATTTCAAGCGGATAGAAGAATTTTTACATTTTTTAGCAGTCGAATGTGGCTCCAACGTGGCGGCGGGTGGCGGTTGGCTCCCTTCTCTAGCTTTTTTGACGGTCAGAGGTGGCTCCGGCACGGCGGCGGGCGACTCTCTTCTCCGGTGACTAGTTCTTCTTCTCCGCCAGGAGGCTGACGACTAGGGTTTGGATTCGGTGTGATGCGATATATTTATACTCGTCTCGCTTAAATCTGGGTCATTCATCACGTTAGATCTCGATTGTTCGATCGCGTTTAAAGAAGAAATAAATTTGAATTGTTCATCGCAATTTGATATCAACCATCCGAACGCGTTTAAAGAGAAACAAATATGCAACGTTCATCACGTTTAATCGCGACCGTCTGATCATTCCTGATGAGGGAACGAATCTAGACCATCCACGCGCGCGGGAACGCTTTCAGACCATCCACGCGAGCGGGAACGCTTCCAGGCCGTCCAATCGCGGGCACGCGGATTGCATACGTGGACTCCTGCGTGGCACCGAGTCAACGTGCCTTGCCATGCGACGCACTCTAGTTTGTTGGGGCTGCTGATTAGGTGATCCTACGTGGTGCATTTTTCTTTAATTGTGTTTTGAGTTCTAGTTTCTGATTTTTTTTTTCAAAAACATCATCCGAACCCAAATTTTCATCATTTTTTAAAAAATTATTTTCAATTTTATACTCAACTTACTTTTTTTATAATTTTATATTAAATAAAAATTTATTAATTTCAAAATTATATTTTTATACATTTTTTTAAAATTTTAAAATTATTCTTGGATTAAATTCCAGACTCGAGTATTACAATAAATAACACTTTGACCTTTATCCATAAAAATTCATATTTTATTCGACGTATTAAAGCTTAAAATATATTTAACTATATCAAATCATTTTTAAACATATTTAATTAATTTAATAGTCTTTTATGGACAATAATATACACATATAAATTTATATGATAAATTAAGATTCAACATATATATAATAAAATCAATATATGTTCATATGTGAACTATAATTCAATTCAAATATATAAAAATGAAATGCATATTTGTCATTTCAAAACAATATGTTTATGTACTTGAAACAAGTAAACAACATTACAACTCACACAACACCTATACAACTAAAATTTTTACCGTACCTCCCATTTCCATCTTCCTTTCTCCTACCGATATCACCGTCATCGTCCGCAGTCTTCTTCTCTCTCCCTTCTCGCTCCTCTCCTTTCTGACTCCCCTCTTTCTCTTTCTGGAACGAACCTTCTTTCGTCTCTTCTTTCCCCCTTCCCGCTCTCTTCCTTCTCTGCTTTTCTCTTTTCTTTTTCTTTTTTTTTTCTTCTCTTCCCCTTTTCTTTCCTTTCCGAACCCTTATTTATATCCCACCAGCTTACTCAAAACGATGTCGTTTTCCCCTATGCAAAACAACATCGTTTCTTCCATTTTTTTTTTTCCAGTTACTACATTATGACAAAGAGATAATTTGATTTTGTGTCACTTGAAGCCAAAAAAAAAGGTATGAATAAATTTTTTTAAAAAATATATATTTTGTAATTTTCAATATGAATAATGATATAAATTATAAATCAGCTACTTTTTTACTCAAAAAAAAATTCATTTATAAGTATATTATATATGCCATAAAATTTATAATAAATAATAATAGAAAAAAAAATTAATTGAATATGTCCGTAATAAGATGAATAAAAAATGAATTTTAAATAACTAAAATAAATAAATTGGACGTCAAATGAATTTTGCAATTTTAGGACAGAAGAACTGTCACGACTCTTTCTAAGTCAAATAACGGCATCACTTCAATGAGGATGACGTCACTTTTGATGATGTCATCCAGTCTATGAATGTCACCTATGTAATAACCTAATGGGTCTGGTTTCAGATGGAATAATAATTGAAATAATGTTTTAATATTTTTGGCCCATTTTTTACTTTTCTCCTCCACCGGCCTGCCACCAGATAATACCTTTAGTTCATCTCTCAAAATTAAATATATGTAGCTAGTGGGTGGGTTGTAAATGCAAATTAAATGTACGTATAAAAATCAATTTTTAATTTCGTTATCCCTATTAAGTTGCCAATTACCAGAAGAATTTCTTTTAACCGTAAACAACTTGTATTTGAATAGTATTAAATATCCTTTAGTAATGGCATACCTATATCATATCATATACCAATTTTCTGATTTATTTTATCTTTTAATAGTATTTTTACTCTATAAATTTTAATTTCTACAATATATTCCTTTTTAATAATTAAAGTATAATATCTGGGTCCGAATTTGGTTCGAGATAATTTTTTCTTATTTATAAAATATATATAATTAAATATATTATTTTAATTTAATATTTGAGAAAAATAGGTTATTGATGAAATTAAAAGTAATTTTAAAGAAAATTGGTGAAATTTTAAATTCAGTGCCTGTTTATGAAAGAAAAATTAGAAACATATGGTCAAAATGCAAAAAAATTAGCCATGTAAGATGACCCAACCAGCAGCCACGACGAATCAGAGCACGCCGCGTGACAAAACACGCTGATGTCGGCGCCACGCAAGCAATCCGCGTGCCCAGCAATCTGATGGCCCAGATTCAATCTCGCCAGCATGAATGGCTCAAATGCATTCTCCCTTTAGGCACAATCGGACGAACGAGATTAATTATAATTAATAGCCGAAATTCGCCCACACAATTGGCCTAAATAGGCAACAATCAGACGACTCTTCTCGCTCCATGTTGGCACGAATGGAAAGCGCAGATCGACTCAGAATATGTATATAAACATCAGTATAGCCCTAGTCACCCCTGTCCTTATCAGAGAATAAAAAGATTGTGAGTAGTTCACCTCCCAAACTCCCTTCAAGTGTTAGTGAAGGTTAACCCCTAAGATATTTATTTATTTATTTTTATTTTTTCATGAACAAATGTAGAAGAGACATTCTCGTAACCCTAATGAGCATTTCAATTTACTGTGTAAAGAATGTAAACTCTAATTTTATTATTCGCTTCCGCATTTAACATATAAATTTATTTCCATTAAGGTTCCAGACCATTTCATAAAGTTTTTTTTAAAAAAATAATTTTGTTGTTTTTTCAATCTTAATTATCCATTGCAGAAATCTACGGATGTCCAAATTATTTCTAGAAGGCAATGAATGCCAATTCGCTAAGTTGGGGTTGATACTAATACTTCGTTCTTTTTACATTCTACCTAGAAAATAGACTTCATCTTGAAAGCAACGACTTGTTTTCTTAATTAGTTTTTAAAGGCTAAAATAAGTATTTAATCCATGTATATTTAATTTTATTTAAGTTAATTTTTGTCTTAATTTTTCATTAAATTAATTATTATATTTTTGAAATATTTTTTATTTAATCCTTCCAATTAATAGAAATTAGCATCATTACTTTTCAATTATACATGGCATCTATCTAATAGGTCACTAACACACATTAAATCTTACATGACATTTTAACGTAAAAGTTAAATTATTTTAATTTGGACCATGTATATTAATTTGAATAAGTTCATATTGGTACAAATTTAAAAAAAACAAACAAAAATTTAGGTCTCTTATTTCTAAAAGAGAACTAAACGTATAAAAATTGATTGTTATTTGTTGTGAGAAAAAATGAAAGATTGAAGTATTACAACTAAACATGTGGATAGTGAATTCCAAGTAACATATATCTTTACCAAATCACTTGAAAAGATATTGTTGCTTGCACATATTGCTAAAATGAGATTAGAAAATATTTACTTAGAATTTCGCACGGGGAGGGGGTGTTGAAATATGAAGAGCCCATGTTGAGAAGCCCACAAAGAAAAGTCTGAATTCAGCAACTTGTAAAAGAAACTAGCGCACAATAAGTTAAAGAGGAGAGCCCAAATAGAAGTATATATGATCTAGCCTATAAAAAAATGTCAATATATCTTATCTAGTCTAAAGAAGAACGTAAAAATATATAATCCAGCCTAAAGAAGAAAGCTCACATCGAAATCTTTTATAAATAGGACAAGATTGCCTAAAGTAGAATGTAAATATGTGCTTATATTTAGAAAATTATATCGTATAATTATGATGTAGTGATATTAGATTGTTTAAGAAAATTCAAGATATAAATACCCAGCTTGTACAAATTGAGAGACAAAAAAAAATCATCTCTTCTCGAAAACTGTAGCAGAGCTTTTATTTCGACGCTCACTCTTATTACCTCTATTTGATTTCTTCCACCTCTGATGTGTTTCTCTTGTAAATCCATCAATTATTACACGAGAATCTCTTCTATAAACAAATTTTGAAAAAATAAAACTGTGAATAAGAAGGGATATTTTTTATAGCAAATTTAAAAACAGTGGATCAAATCACAAAAAGAGAAAATATGACCATGTGGGACGGCCACATCAATAGCAACAACAACTAAGAACACGCCACATGACAGATACGCCGGCACCGATTCCACACGAGAGGCCACACGAACGATCCGCATGCCTGGGAATCCAATAGCCTAGATTGCATCCCAGGTGCACGGATGGCCAGATTCCTTTTTCCTTCAAGCACGATCAAACAGTTAGATTTAATCCGATCAAGCAGCCCAGATTTATTTCTCGAATGAGAGAGATCCAACGGACGGGTGAGGGCCACGTGTCCCTGAAAGGATGTCCAAATCGACTCAAGGAAGGTATTTAAACCTCACGTTCTAGGAAACCTGAACCCTAGCTGCACCAGTCCTTGTCGGAGAAGAAGAAAAAGAAGAAGGGTGGCCAGAAAGAAACTGACCGCTGCTGCTGTCGCACCAGAGCCACTGTCGACATCGAACATGTTTTTCCTTCTTGATCAAAATTTGATTATAAACCTACCCACACCCATATAGGAGCCAAAAAAGCTCGACCGAGCCACCGCAGGTGAAATTTAAAACCTCC
This sequence comes from Carica papaya, assembly GCF_054855325.1. Taxonomy (NCBI): domain Eukaryota; kingdom Viridiplantae; phylum Streptophyta; class Magnoliopsida; order Brassicales; family Caricaceae; genus Carica; species Carica papaya. The sequence continues at coordinate 8,401,749 of NC_142314.1, read as the reverse complement.
TCTAATGAGTCTCTTCCTGTTTTTTGTTTTTGTCAGATTTCTAACCATAGTGTTCCTCGTCTTTTTTCAGTGCATGTTAATCGAAGAAGAAACCCGACCGCGAAGGTGGAACGACAAAGTCATTGCACCTAGAGACCCTTATGTAGGTAAGGTTTCAGTTTTTACCTGCTCCGGCCAACAGAGGCCCCTAACTTTATTTTTTGCATGTTTACATGCAAAACCGGCAAACATCGATCGAAAATGGTAAGATCGAGAGAAACCACCGCCGTGTACGATGGAGCCGACATCACGGTGCCAGAATCCTAAATTGGCCGAAAAAGTTTTTAAAACGCCTATTTTTATCTTTTAGGGTATTTTTGGATACAAGACAGGTATTTTTAATTTTCGTAAAAAAAATTCAAGAAACTCGGAGACCGATAGGAAGCGCAGTGAAAAGTACAATCTTTTGAAAACCGATCTAAGCTAAGAATCCATCACCCTTTTCTCTATTATAGTAAATTGAAGCTTAATAGTTAATAATATTGTACTTTGTGAAAATTAAAATAACCCTAAAATTAGCTCTAGGTCATCAGTGGAGCTAGAGCTGGCCAATATGTAATTACTTATTTTATCTTCACTGCTCATTTATTGCTAGGCTGTTCGATTTTCTTAACACATGCACTTTAATTTATTGGTTTAATTATTTCTCACTTATTGATTGTCTAACCGTTTATTTTCACTTGTTGACTTATTTGAAATAAATACCCTAATTACATTTCTTAATTGTTAAGGTATAAATGTTTATTGTCTGCTTAAATGCCATTATATTGATCTATAAATATGAAATGAGATATTTGTATGCGTTTGGTGATGATTTGACGATGTTGATCTATGTATGAAAGGCTTACTGGGAATTTTGAGAAAGAGCGGACGGACCAGGAACATACGGAAGTCCTACCATGAATATTACCTCAGTCGTACGGGGCTAAGAAGTCCGATACCGAAAAGTGTTGGGAGGTATAGTTCACCCTCATACTGGATGGGGTATCGAGGAAGTGGCATGTTTGGTGCTAGTTACCGAATGGGGTATGGAGACAGTCGATTAATCGATAACTTGGGTATTGAGTCCATGCGTAGGAGAGATCCCTATGGGCCCCCATAGATACTGGTAAGCAGGTAAGAAGGTAAATTGTCATTATTGCTCATTTGGATATAAAATTACAATATTATTTAGGTTATTGTCTTCATATGTCGATTTTGAAAATTGATAAGTGTAAGTATAAAATAATGATTTTTATGTTAAATAAATTTATTTAAGAAAGTACATGGTTCAATTTTACCAATCTTTATGATTTTTTACCAATCTTTAGTTCTCTATATCTTAGATAAGTGTGATATTCTTACTGGGCTAGTGTAGCTCATTCACCTATTTTATCATTTAAGATCGAGAAGACTAAGATCTAGATTTTGAATAGCAGGAGGGTTGTAAATAAAGGATACCTCCCGGACTCAATCAGAGTTGTCTAGTGGAGGTTAACCCTAAAAGATTTTTATTTTGTTTGTTTTAACCATCTATTCTCTTACTATGAATTGCTGAAAAAAATCTATTCTTGTAGCCTTTTTGGGCATCTTAATTTACTATGTAAGGAATATAAATCCTAGATTCTAAATTACTTTGGCTTATACTTGCTATAACTCAATATTTTCATTTCCTTTAGCTTTACACTTTTACAGTTAGTATCAGAGTCGTATTCCTCGAAACTATTCCTTACACAGAGATTTAAAACACTAAAATGCAACCCAACACTAAACCCTTTCTTATTAAATGCAAGTACAAGGATATGAGGAAAGAAAGACCCCTACTGAACCGAATAGCCTGGGATGGGTAAATTCGACAAGATGTCGATTGACTCTTTGAGATACTGGATAGATTTATCTCTACTCAATAAGCTCGAAAAGAAAGGAGGGAGTTGTTTGACCCTCCACACCTACCACAGTTTTAGCCACCACTACAACGAGAAGATTTAGTGCAACCCCCAGTTCTATTCTGCCACCATATCATCCGACACTGCCACAGTACAATCCGGTGCCTCACCACATAACCAGGTGCTGTCATGGGGCCACCTGGTCCCTTCCCAGCACAACTCAATCCATCTTCAACAGGACCCGGTTTCACCCATGATGGACCCAGACTATATTGAAAAGTATAAGAGACTAAACTTATCTACCTTTGTAGGCGTATCCTTATTTGAAAAGACTGAGTATTGGTTAGCAGAGACAGAAAAGTTCTTTGTAACTCTTAGGGTGGTTCCCAAATAGAAGTTTATACTTATCACCTACATGTTCGTTGGTAAGGGAGGTCACTGGTACTAGCTGAAGTAAGCCACCCTGCCCATTCCAGTCACTTAGAAACAGTTCTTGATAGCCTTCGATGGAGAGTACCATCTAGAGCATCTTCAACATTTAAAGAAAATAGACGCCTAGTCCAGGGTGATATAATAGTGTCAGAGTATGTTCGAAAATTCCTATAGTTGTACCGGTATTCTCCAAAAAATATGATGTATAAAGGCAGAAAGGTAAGAAAGTTTGAGTGGGGTCTCCGTCCTAAGATTAGCCAACAACTATATGTATTCGAGCTCAGTACCTACTCAATAGTTCTGGCCAAGGCACAACTAATAGAGAAGAACATTTTATATATTCCCTCCAGTATTAGGAAATTCTAGACCTTTGGTTCTACACCATAGACCAGCACCTATTGCACTGATTCAGCAGAATAAGAGACATAGGCCTGTGATTCAAGCTCCTTCATAGGCCCCGGTAATAAGATGCGGTAGGACTTGCCATCACTATGATAAGGATCATAGAGATATACCCTACTATTGTTTCAACAATACATGCTGCATATATAGAAGTATCTGACACTACACGAGAGAGTGCCCATGAAATCATAATCAGGTGAGCCATCCTATTCAGGGCAGAACTTACACCCTCACTTATTAAGATGCTAAAGTCAACTCAGACGTGATACGAAATACATACACTATCTGTAATTACCTTGCACATTTTTTTATTGATATTGGTATTTAACATTCTTTTATCTCACATGCTTTTGCAAAACATTTGAATGTGTTACCTAAAAATATTGATTCTATGCTATTTGTCCCTACTCCTAGAAATGAGACACTATTAAGGGAGATAATATATACAGCTTGTATTGTAGAAATAACATATAAGAAACTGATTGTAGACCTGATAAAAACAGGCATTGGGGATTTTTATGTAATTATGGGGATGAACTGGTTAGCGGCATTTCACACCACCGTAAATTATTTTCATAAGAAGTTTATATTCAATCTTCCTAACAAAGAATCATTCACAAATTAATAAAAATTTTAGATATTATTCCTTCCTAGCAATTGCATTGTTTATATGACACTTTAACTCGGTTATTCTTAAATATGTTAGGCAAGGCTAAGAAAGAAATTTACATTGAAGAGATCTCTGTGGTCCGAGAATTTTTAGATGTATTTCCTGATTAACTACCCCAACTACCAGTGGATAGGGAAGTTGAATTTACCATATATCTTTAGTCTGACACCCAACCCATCTCAATTGTCCCTTACCACATGAGTTGGGTAGAGATGAAAGAGCTGAGGAAATAGATAATGAATTTATTCGACACAGTGTATCTCATTGGGGTACTGGAGTCACGTTTGCAAAGAAAATGAGTGGGTCCCTGAGGTTCTGTATTGACTATGAGGGATTGAACATAGTCAAAATCAAGAACAAGTACCCCTTCCCCAAGATCGATGATCTTTTCGATCAGTTACAAGGTGCTTAAGTTTTCTCTAAGATAGACTTGCGCTCGAGTTACCATCAAGTAAAGATAAGGGCAGAGAACATTCCCAAGACAGCCTTCAGAACCCGGTACGAAGACTATGAGTTCTTGTTCATGTCATTTGGGCTAAGCAATACGTTAGCAATTTTTATGGACTTAATGAACAAAGTTTTTAGCAAATTCCTTGATAAGTTCATCATTGCGTTTATTGTTGATATCCTGATCTATTCAAAGAGCAGAGAAGAAAACGTTCAACACCTGACTCATGTTTTACAGGTTCTCAGAGAAAAGACATTGTATGCAAAATTGAGTAACTGTGAGTTCTGACTCGAGCAGAGTACTTATTTAGGGTATATAATATCATAGGACGGGGTGTTAGTAAATCTTGAAAAGGTTGATGCGGTACTCGATTGGAAAAAATTAGCTTCGTTTAAGGAGATTCATAGTTCTTTAAAATAATAGGTTTTTACCGCATGTTTGTGAAATAGTTTTCTAGCCTAGCTGCTCATTTGACCCGACTTACAAATAAGAACGTCAAGTTTGAGTGGAATGAGGATTGTGAAGGAAGCTTTACAGAACTCAAGAAGCGATTGACTACCACACCAGTTTTGGCTCCACTGAGTGGGACAGATGGATACACAGTGTATAGTGATGCCTCATACTTAGTGTTAGAATGTGTTCTGATGCAGCATGGAAAGGTTATAGCTTATGGATCTCGACAATGAAAAAACCATGAAAATAGTTACCCCATCCACAACTTATAACTTGTCGCTATTATCCACTCCTTAAAGACCTAACGCAACTACACTTATGGGGAAACTTTTAAGATTTATATAGACCATAAGAGCTTAAAGTATATATTCACTTAAAAAGATCTCAACATGCGTAAGAGGCATTGGATAGAGCTCCACAAGAACTACAATTATAAGATTTTATATCACTCAGGCAAGGGCAATGTGGTATTTGATGCGCTTAGCAAAAAAAGTGCAATTATGTTGGCTCGTTTAATGGTTTCTGAATGCAATGTAATTGGGGCAACGCAACAGATACGGCTTTAGGACTTAAAGAGGGTTACATGCTAAACTCATCTGATTGTCTAGCCTGAATTGATTCAGAGAATAAAAAAAGCCCAATTGACTAATTTCACCATAGTAGCTTTCAGGAAGGATACAGAAAATGGGACAAATCCAGAATTATAAGTTTCTGCTGGTGGGTTGCTCATGTTCCAGGACAGGGTGTGTGTCCCAGATGATAGTGAGCTAAAAAAGAATATTATGACAGAGTTCCATAACTCAAAGCTCACCATGCATCCTGAAAATAATAAGATGTATCAAAGTATGCGATTTAAGTTTTGGTGGAGGGGGATAAAAAGAAAAATTGTCGATTTTATCTCCAAGGACTTTGTATGTCAATATGTTAAGATAGAGCATCAACACCCAAGTGAGCTACTTCAGTCATTACCGATTTCAAAAAGGAAATGAAAACATATTACCATAGATTTTGAAACAGGATTGCCTAAAATACACTCAGGACATGATGTCATATGGGTCATTATTGATCGGGTTACCAAGTTCTCTCATTTCTTTCCCATCAAAATGATCGACCTCTTAGACAAGGTAGCAAAAATTTATATCTGGGAGATAGTCAAGTTACATGAAGTTTCGGTGGCAGTAGTATCTGGCAGAGATCTTAGGTTCACCTCTCATTGTTGGTCTAGTTTTTAGCAAGCAATAGGGACGAAATTATCCCTCATCACATCATTTCACCATCAAATAGATGGACAGTCTGAACGAACAATTTGTACACTGGAGAATATGCTCAGAGCTTTTGTTTTGGACTTCGAAGGACATTGGGATGATCACCTGCCCTTGATAAAGTTCACCTATAATAACAGTTACTAAGTAAGTATTGACTTGGCTCCGTATGAGATATTGTATGCCTGACCTTGTAGGTCACTGATCTATTGGGAAGATGTGGGTGGTAAAAAATTTTTAGGTATAGATCTTGTAGAGGAGACCACAACCAAGATAGTTAAAATCAAGAAGAACATCCAGACAGCTTAAAGTAGGCAGAAGAGTTATATGGACACCCAAAAGTGAGATTTAGAATTTGAGAAGGGCGATAAGGTGTTTCTTAAGGTCACTTACTTCAAGGGTATCAATAAGTTTGCTAAGATAGAAAGATTAAATCTCTGGTTCATTAGACCATTTGAGATCTTTGGATAGAATTGGTACATTCGCCTACAGACAAGCACTACCTTCAGAGCTATCCCAAGTCCATAACGTGTTTCATGTCTCTATGCTACGCAAGTACAACCTAAACCCTTTGTATATCCTGCCTCATGAACCACTTTCACTATAGAAAGATCTATCATATTAGGAGGTACCATTAAGAATTTTGGACCGAAAGAGGAGAGTGTTTCGCAACAGAGAAATTTCCTTCGTCAAAGTCTTATGGCAGAATCACGCAAAAGACGAGACTACCTAGGAGCTAGTATTAGACTTCAGAGCTCAATACTCCCAATTGTTTTACTAGGGAGATGGTGACAAATTTGAGAGATTAAATTTCTTTTTAAGGAAGAGAGAGTTGTATTACCCCATGCTCGCAAATTAGGTCCGGGATAATTTCTACATTTATAAAATAAACATTAAAATAATTTAACAATTATTTCGTTTTATTTTTGTGAAATTTTTGAGAAAAAATCGATTAGGGATAAGATTGAAAATAATTCTAAAAAAAAATAGGTAGAACTGTGAATAATGAGGGTATTTTTGAAAGAAAATTTAAAAATAGGAGAAAAATCGCAAAAATGAGAAATACAACCACGTGGGATGGCCATGTCAACAGCAATGGCGACTCAGAACACGCTGTGTGGCGGACACGTTGACACTAATTCCACGTGGAAGGCCACGTGGGCCATCTGCGTGCTCGCAAATCCAGCGACCCAGATCGCATCCCGCACGCACAGATGGTTCAGATGTGTTAATCCTTCAGGCACGATCGAATAGTCAAATTCAATCCGATCAAGTGGGCTAGATTCATTTTCCAAATAAGAGGGATCTAACATATGAGAGATGGCCATGTGTCTCTGAACAAACGACCCATATTGATTCGAGGAGAGTATTCAAATCTCATGTTTCAGGAAACCCGAACCCTAGCCGCACTAATCCACGCTGGATATGAAGGAGAAGGGTGGCTGAAAAGAAACCGACCATCGCTACTGTCGCAACGGAGCCACTGTCAACGTGGAATAGGTATTTTTTTCCCACTTCTCGTTCAGAATTCAAATTTTTAACCTACCCACACCCATATTGGAACCGAAAGGTTGACAGGTGAGTCGAAAAATACGAGCAAAGCTAGGTCGAGCCGCTGCGATCGAAATCCAAAACCTCCTCCAATGAGCCCCTTTCTGTTTTCCATTTCCCACGATTTTCTAACCATTGTGTTTCTCGTTCTTTTTCAGTGCAAGTTAGCCAAATGAGAACCTCGGCCACGAAGAAGGAACGGTAGAGCCTCCGCACTGGAAGATCCTTCCGCCGGTAGGGTTTTAGTTTTTACCTTTTTTAGCCAATAGAGGCCCGGTGACTTGTTTTTTCATTGGTTTACTTGTAAAATCGACCAAAACCGGCGTAAACCAGCCTAAAACGACCAGGTTGAGAGGAATTTCCATCGTGGGAAACAGAGCTGGTGCCGAAGCATGGTGGCGCCGCCGCCATGACAGAACTTAAATTTACTAAAAAAATTTTAAAACACCTTTTTTTTTCATTTTGAAATATTTTTGGATACGTAACGAGTATTTTAAATTTTCTTAGGAAAAATTTAGGAAATCTGGGGACCGCTAGGAGGTGTAGTAAAAAGTATAGTATTTCAGACACCGATCCGTTGTAAGAATCCCTCACCCTTTTCTCCGTTATGGTAAATTGAAGCTTAATAATCAATAATATTGTGTTTTGTAAAAATTAGAAAAATTTTAATATTAATTATAGGTCACCAGTGGAACCAGAACTGGTTAGATAAAATAGTAGTATATAATTGCTTATTTTATCTGCATTGCTCATTTATTACTAGGCAGTTTGGTTTTCTTAACATATGTGCTTTGATTTATTGGTTTAATTATTTTCTTGTTTATTGATTGCCTAACAGTTTTTTTTCATCTGTTGACTGATTTGAAATAAATACCTTAATTATGTTTCCTAATTGTTAAGGTATAAATTTATATTGTCTGCTTAAATGCCGTTATATTTATCTATAAATATGAAATGAGATGTTTGTATGCAATTGGTGATGGTTCGATGATGTGAATCTATGTATGAAAGGCTTACTGGGTAACTTGAGAAATGGTAGACGAACCTGATACATAGGGGAGCCCTACTATGGATACCTCAATCGTATGGGGCTTAGAAATCCCATACTGTAATAGGTTGAGAGGTATAGTTCACCCTAATACCAAACGAGATATTGATGTGGTAATAATATGTTTGGCGCTCATTACTAGACGGAGAATGTGGACGGCCGATTAATCGATAACTTAGATATTGAGTCCACGCGTTGCAGGGATCCCTATGGGTCCCCAGAGATACTGGTAAGCAGGTAAGAAGGTAAGTTACCATTATTGCTCATTTGGATATGAAACCAGAATGTTATTCAGATTATTGTCTTCATATGTCAGTTTTGAAAACTGATAAGTGTAAGTATGATATTTTTATTGGGTTAGTGTAGTTTATTTTTCTATTTAACCGTTTCAGATAAAAAATGTCAAGATTCAGATGCTGAACAGCATGAGAGTTGCGAATAAAGGTTACCTCCCGGACCCTATTAGAGTTGTCCAACGAAGGTTAACTGCATAGAATTTTTATTTCGCTTGTTTTAACCATTTATTTTCTTACTATGAACTGTTGAAAATTGAATATTTCCGTAACTCTATTGAGATTTTTAATTTAATGTATAAGAAATATAAATTCTAAATTTTAAATTATTTGCTCTTATAGTTGCTATAACTCAATATTTCTATTTCCTTTAAATTTGGACTTTTATGAAAAAAAAAATAAAATCCAAAAAGAATGGAATAAAGATAAGTAGGTAAGGCCTCTTAACAGAATTGAAAGAGGGACTCTGTACTGTCACGAAAATTTTAAAGTCAGCATATTTTGTTTTCACTATAAATTTCGTTCTTTTAAATAATGAAGATGATGTCACTTTTGATGATGTCATTTATTACATATATTTCATTCCTTTATCTTTTTACTCTTCTCTTTTACCCGCCTGCACTAATTGATACCTTTAGTTCATCTCTCAAAATTAAATATATCGAGCTAGTGGGTGGGTTGTAAATGCAAATTAAATGAAGGTACAAAAGTCATTTTTTTAATATCATTATCCTTATTAAGTTGCCAATTACCAGAAGAATTTCTTTTAACCCAAAAAAAAAAAAAAAGAGAAAAAAAGAGAAAGGGTATTAGAGTACAAATTTTTAATTCCTCAATATATTCTTCTATAATAATTAAAGTTTTTTTTTCAAAAAAAATCCCTTGTAATTGTCCGTGATAGAAACCTATGAATGACCAAATTCTTTCTAGAAGGCAATGAATGCCAAATGCAGAAAGTAGGGTTCTTTCTACATTCTAACCAAGAAAATAACCTTCACCTTGAAATCAAAGACTTGTTTTCTTAATTATTTTTTAAAGAATAAGATAATGATTTAATTCGTTTACTATTTATTTTAATTTTTAGTTAAATTATTTTTTTTTAAAAATTAATTCACTTTTTTCAATTAATAAAAATTAATATTATTAATTTTATAATACATGTAATATTTTTTAATAAACTATTAATATACATTAAATATCTTGAATTATATTAATTTAAATAATTCAAGATCAGCCCAAATTTAGAAAAAAAACAATCAAACAAACAAACAAAAATCTCTATCCCTAATCAAAGCATCCTCAACTTCAATGGTGACGTGAAGGGCGTCGTGTTAGTAATTAATTACACCGCTCGAGTCATGATTCGAAGAAGGTGGCGGGTGCATGATCTCGACGGTGAGCATACGATTAAGTGATGGGGATTTAGGGCCCCACACTTACATGGCGTCAAAGCACGTCCACCGTTGAGATTATAAACCACACAAGGTGCAAGCCGAGACGGTGTAGGATTAAGGTAAACTGCATGTCACCAGTTGGGACGGTAATCTTTTCATAGCAACGATAAATACCTAATTAGTTACAGCAATGAATTGTTTTTAATTTTTTTTTTATAAAAAAAAAAACACCTGAAAAATATGGATATTTATATATTTGTTTTTAAATTAAGCTTTTGCTGCTTCCACATAAAATTATATTTTCACTGTGTGCTATATAATTATAATATAACTCTGTTAAAATATTTATTTTTATTTACATATAGTATTTCTAGTTAAAGATTATACAGTATATAAACATACAGTTTTAGTTCAGCTAATACTTAGATAAAACTTGATATGGAAAAAAAAAAACAAATTAACAAGAAAATTAATATAAAAATATGAAGCAGCATTAGTTTCGTACAATCGATTTTTATAATATAAATTACATTTTCAACGATACAAGGTCACATGTCTACAATTTCCTTTTTGATTGTTGTATTTTTACACTTGCTTTATATGCATAAATTATACAATCGATCCAACAAAACCTTTTCTCCCAATAAGATTTCACTTAAATTGATATTTAAGTAAACAAATTAATACGATTAGAACCCATAATGATGTACATATGTGCATATAGTGTGTGTGTGTGTGTATATATACATGTATGTATGTATGTTAGTAATCTAAATTATGACTAAGCTTGTGCATGTACAAAGTCGGATTTTACATATTTCGTATCTTGAAAGGCACGCAATATTAGACATTTACAGCAACAACTAAAAGTTGTTAACTATATTCTATTTTTTAATTAGATGCATAAACATAATTTTTTAGAAGGAAAGGGGTAGTATAAATAGATTTATTTAACTTGATTAAATACAATATTTTAAATTAACATATAATATAAAGTTTCTATATATTTCTAAAAGATGATGATGTTTAATTGTATACATATTTATATATTCAATACATTTATATTGGATAGTAACAATTTTTTAGAAACAATATACAAGACATAAACTTATTTAGTAGCAATATTATAAGAATTAATAAAAAAAATTCACAATATTCCTCATATTTGATATATTCAATTATTAATTTCAGGTTGAAGTTTTTTGTTTCTGAAAAAGAATAATAATATCCTTATTAGCAAGACTTTGTTAAAGTTTTTTACTCAATCCTTAATTTAATACTAAAATTGAATTATTCTTAAATTTAAGTAATATAACTTTTTATATACTTTTAATAAATGATATGGTTATTGGTATAGTATCGATATTCAATATCTACCCATGTATTCTAAATAATAACAGATTTAAAATAATAAACTAAATTATAACAATATTAAATTTCATAGTTTATATTAAATTTTTGCAAGCTTTCTTGCACAAAGTCCGTTGGCGACTTATTTGATTGATCTACAAAATTGTTGATTATATCAAAAGTAACTTATAGTTATCAATCAACTTAGGAAGGTGCCTTCAATATATATATGTGTGTTTAAGTATATATTTCTGTATACACACACACACGCACACACAGATATATATATATAGTGCATGCTTCTACATTAAAAGTGCCAATGCCATTAGGAAAAGAACACCACTAAAAAATGAGCTTGACATCACCAATTCTTGCCCGTTCATTTAGGGGCAAAAGCAAATTATATTCCCATATTCACATAACTATAAATTGATTGGGTCTATTACTTTTTTTTTTTTTTTTTCTTTTTAAATAAAAAATTATATATATTTATTTATCAATTAAATAATATGCATACACTAATTATAATATAATATAATATAAATAATCTCTAAATAATAATATACATAAAAATATAATTCAATTAAAATTACCAACTTCATATGAAAAAAAATAATATATCAACCATTAAATAAAATTAATACATTTATCCGGCTAAAATTTTTAATATTTAGTTTTTGTTATAGAATCAAATTAGAATTGGTGAATGCACATGAGCGATTGGCTTCCCATATATATATATATATATTATGTACTAGATTTTCGTGTAGACAAGAAATTACTTGGAGGATTACAATAAAAGAAAAAAGAAATAAACAAGATCCGATGGATGGATCATAGACTTTCAGCCTCCGCTGTCTGCTCTATTTTTGACAAATTACATAAAAACTTTCTTTCACTGTCACCATCGTGCCGGTGGAACATTGAATCAATCTCTGTACTACTAAATAAAATTATATGAATTCTAAATAAGTCATTGTCGTGTTTGGCTTAGGTTCCATTGAAGAATGAATTTTATTTTATTTATTTTATAATATTATTTTAAAATTTCCAGTCAATTAAACTTTAATAACACTATAAAATTACAAATATTGAAGACCCAAAAAGTGAATCAAATATAAGTGCAATATAGAAGGTTCCCATATTTGAATATTCAATAAGTTGATGTAGTGGCCACATTATTCATTGTTTGAAAAAAAAAATAAAAAAACGAAACTAATAAAATCTAGTTTTTACTATAAAATCGACCAACTTTACTTAGTGATGGACTCACTTGATGTTATCATACGTCAAAGTCTATTAGAAAAAAATAATTCAAAATAAATATATTTTTTAATATTATTCAAATTTTAAAAATAATTAAATATATAAAAATATAACTCAGTCTAATAAAATAATATACTATATATTTATAATATCTCAGTTTTAGAGTTAGACATATTATGGTGTCCCTTATTTATGAGAAGAATTCATGCGCATGCAAGACTAATAATAATAAATATTAAAAACACGTACTAAAATTCATTCCAAAAATAACTTAATTTTTCTATCCCAAAATCTGAAATATATTAGTATAACTTAAAAATTGTATTTCTGATTTTGGGATAGTTTAAAATTGAAATTTTCTCAAACATTTAATAGATCAAAAATAAAAACTATCTGAATATTTTTTTTAGCTCCAAGAAATTATAAGTTTAAATATATAATTAAAGTTCACGACTGCGATTAAAATTCTTTCAAGTCAATATATATATATATATATATATATATTTTTTCTTTTTTCTTTTTTGACTTACACTGTAATTAGTATTCAGAATTGACAATTAATAGCAAGAAAAATAAAGGTTCAAAATTATTGACTTAATTGGCATCTAGCATTGAAGAGACATATATACAAACAACCAAACAAGACCTTGTTTGTATATAAAGCCAAACAAACAAACAACGAAATAAAGTTTTTTTTTTTTTTTTTTAATAATAATACTGCTTTATTTATTACTGTCCAAAATTCGTAATTTTTTTTATTTTAATGTGTAATAAATGACAAATTCTACATCTCTTCAAACTTTCAACGTGTCAATTTGAGCATCCTGAAATCACACCTATTGGGAATTAAGGTTTAAATCATTATATTTGAGTTTAAAAATTTAATTACCAATACATATCAAATTTTTACATACACATAAACCAAACACATACAACTACAATTTTAATATTTATAGAAAATTTATTATTTATAAATTGCAATAAAATAGCTTAGTGGCAAAAAAAACTAGCAATATATAATATATATGGGTGCAATCTCTTTGTTGCATTGTTCATGTTTTTGTATGTAATCGTCAATTTCATAACTTTCTCAATTTTAACGCAAATCATGAAATTTTAATATTTATGAAAAATTACAAGGTATAGATTATAAATAAAATGCGTTAGTTGCTGAAGTTTAACAAAAAATTAAAAATATAAAACATAGTCAGAATGCTACTGCCATAATAATTCTTTCTTCTTCTTCTTTTTTCTTTCATATATATAGTTTCTTCTCTTTTTACCTTCTATAATATATGGTTTATGAGACTTATCATCTTGTTGTAGATTTTCCTCTTCTTCCTCTCATGTCTTCTTTCTCTTCTCTTTTCTTCTTAGAGTTTTAGAAATTTAGAGTCTTTTAGTTAAAATTTGACAACAAACTTATGTATGGTGTTACTTTTTCGTAAATACAAAAAAAGATCTAATAACTTATACTATACTATAAAACAGTCCACAAATTTTATGAAAAAATAATATAATTTTTCTTGAACTCATAGTTAGATAATAATCATTTATTATCTTGAGCAGGGTATTACAGGGGCATTCTTTATATCCAAGTTACTATATTTATGTTCTTCTAGCTTCACTAGCTTATGTGCCTTTGTCTTGTTACTGCTAGTTCTATGTTGTGATTTTTTACCTTGTCATTTCATTTAATAAAATTGCTCTAAATTTTTTTTTTAAAAAAAGATAAATTATTTAGATACTCCATGAGGTTATATGCGGTGGAATATTTTCATTCGAAAGATTTCAAGAAGCTTTTGTAAATTGAGATGAATATTATTTTTAAAAACTCAAGTGTCGTACATACTTAATATGCATATATTGATAAAGAGAGATGATGGAAATGTGATAACTCAAAAATACATTCGAGTTAATTTCATATGTTTAATATATTTAATTTAGTTTTTATATGTGTTTGAAAATATATAATAAGGTTAAAAACATAATTTAGAGTCAAACGAAAAAAATGATAGATAAGGATGAATAAGTTAGAATAAACATGAAGAGACATAAAAAAAATGTAAGAAACTTTTAAATGAAATGGTATAATAAAAAGTGATAATTTTTAGATGAAGTGATATAACAGAAAGTAATAACTTTTACATGAAATGACATGTGAAAAGTTATAACTTTTAGATAAAATGACATGTGAAAAATAATAACTTTTTAGATGAAATGACATTATGAAATAGGACAACTTTTATATAAAATAACATGATAGAATGGTGACAACAATTCTCTCATAGTTTCTCATTCTTATAAATAGGGGATGGGAGAATAGAGGAAGAAACATTTTAGATAAGAGAAAAATATTGAGAAGTATAGAGGTGAGGGAAGAAGAATGTGTACGAAGAAAGTGATTTTTGATAATATTATAAAGTTTTAGATAAAAGCCCCAGAGAAACTCTGCTAAATTCGTGAAAGTAAAGCAAGATGAAGAGAAGAGGAAGAAGATTCATGGTCAAAAGAATGTTATAAACCGTTAAAAAGGTAAACTTTTTCTCAAGTTTTGAAGTTTGATTTCTTTTTAATTTCCAGGATTAGTTTATCAGTATTGTGTTAGATATTTTTGAGTCAAGAAAGTGATCAAAAATCATTCCGAAACTTTACTGAATTTTTCAGAAAAAAATATCATAAATAAAACTAGAACTTTGCCAGAATTAAGATTACAACTGGTAAGGACCTAAGGCGAGTGGATATTATGGATTCATTAGCTTACATTATTTTAAAATATTTTACGTATTTTCAGTATAAAAATGTGAAAGTGTTCAAATTATCTTTTATATTTTCTAAGTAAGTATTTGTTAAAATTTTATTTTGATAAAAAAGTTATTTTATTTTTTCTTTTCAAAATATAATTTTAATATGTGTGCATCACTCATTATAGAAAGAAATTGTTCTTAAAGCACCTACATTATGTTAGCCTTTAATGTGACTGTACATAATAGTTCCGTGTTGAAGTGTATTGGCAAAGTGGTAAATGTATACCCATACATAACTGTTCTGTGTTTAAGTGTATGGAGAAATAATCTGATCTACATGGCCTAACTATTCTATGTTCATGACAGGATTGCCTAGAGCACGCTCGAGACATGATTTCATTTGGGTAATTATTGACCGGCTCACCAAGTCTTCCCACTTCTTAGCCATCAAGATAACCGACTCCTTGGACAAGTTAGTAAGAATGTATATCCGGGAGATAATCAGGTTACATAGAGTGCGAGTGACAATAGTGTTCGATAGGGACCCGAGGTTCACTTCTCGGTTCTTATCTAGTTTTCAGTAGGCAATAGGAATGAAACTGTCCCTTAATACTGCATTCCACCCTCAGACCGATGGACAATCAGAAACGAGGATCTGCACACTGAAGGATATGTTCTGCGCTTGTGTTCTTGACTTCGGGGCCTATTGGGATGATCATTTACCCCTAATAGAGTTTGCTTACAATAATAGCTACCAAATAAGTATTAGTATGGCTTCGTACGAGATGTTGTATGGCCGTCCATGCAGATCGCCGATCTGTTGGGAAGAAGTGGGTAATAAAAAATTGTTCAGCCTAGATCTTGTAGAGGAGACTTCAGCCAAAATAGTTAAGATTAAGAAAAATATTCAAACGACTTAGAGCAGGCAGAAGAGTTATACAGATACCTGAAGGAGGGGTTTGAAATTTGAGAAAAGTGATCAGGTGTTCCTTAAGATCATTCCCTTCAAGGGAATCAGTAGGTTTGGGAAGAGGAAAAAATTAAATCCCTGATTTATTGGGCCATTTGAAATCTTACACAGAATTGGCAACGCCACTTACAGATTGACACCGCTCCAGAACAATTTAGGGTTCATAATGTATTTCATGTGCCCATACTACACAAGTACAACCCGGAACCCTCTCATGTCTTGACCTATGAGCCCCTTTTACTCCAGGAGGATCTGTCATATGAGGAGATATTGGTGGATATTGTGGACTAAAATAGTAGAGTACTCTGTAACCGAAAAATTTCATTTGTTAAGGTCCTATGGCAAAATCACACATAAGAAAAGGTCATATGGTAGCTAGAAGCAGACTTCAGAGCCCAGTATCCCCAATTATTTGATTGAGTAAGAAAAAGACAAATTTGAGGGATCAAATTTCTTTTAAGGGGAGAAGAGTTGTAATATCCAAAATTAATTTTAAATATTTAAAATTAATGTATAAAATTTAATCCTTTAATTTATAAATTTTTATTTAATGTAAAAATTAGGAAAAAAATAGGTGGATGATGGAATTGAAAATAATTTTGAGAAAAAAGAGGTGAAAATTTGGGTTATAGTGGTGTTTTTAAAAGAAAAATATAAAATTGATAGTCAAAACGTAATTTAGGAAAAATATGCCACATAGGATCACCCAATAAGAAGTCCCGACGAACTGGAGCGTGTCGCGTGGCAAGACGTGCTAACACGATGCTATGCGGGAGGCCATGCTGGTGATCCGCGTGCCCCGGTCAGACGGTTCATATTGTTCCTACGCACGTGGATGGTCTGGATCCATTCCCTCCTCAAACGTAATGGGACAATTGCGATCAAATGCGATGAACGGTTCATATTTATTTTTTTCTTTAAGTTTGATCGTACGATCTAGATCAAATCGCAATGAACAGTTCAGATTCACTTTCTATTTAAACGCGATCGGATGGTTTAGATCAAATACAATGGACGATTCATATTAACAAAATAGATATAAATACCTCACTTCATACCAAACTCTAACCCTAGCCGCCAGCCCCCCGCCCGGAGAAGAATAACCAGTCGCTAGGAAGGGAATCACCAGTCGTCCGCCGTTGTGTTGAAGTCACTTCCGACCGCCAAAAAAGGTTAAAAGTTTATAGTCTCTCGAAATTTGATTTTGATCACCCTCATGGCCAAATCGGAGTAAAAGGATTGGTAGATGAGCTGAA
Organism: Carica papaya; assembly: GCF_054855325.1. NCBI lineage: Eukaryota > Viridiplantae > Streptophyta > Magnoliopsida > Brassicales > Caricaceae > Carica > Carica papaya. The sequence goes on along the minus strand of NC_142314.1, from coordinate 8,384,303 downwards.
AACTACCGGTAAACCCCGGCAGTGCTGCCACGGAAAAAATAAAAAACTGCATCCGATGAGGCCCTTCCCGATTCCTGTTTCATGCAATTTTTCCATCATTGTATTCATCATTTTGTTTTTCAAATATTGACAAAAAAAATTGCTCAATTGCAAAGATGAGCCGGCAGAGCTGCCGCACCGAACTTTTATTTTTTTATTTTTTTTGGGTCAACTGATGCCCCTTAACGTGTTTTCTTACAAGGAGGATTACAAAATTGGTCAAAATTGGCCGAAGCTCGCTCCAAACGGCCAGCTCATGGCAAATCGCTGCCGCGGGCGGCGGTGTTGTCACCAGAGCACGACGCCGCCGCCGTGCAAGAATTTTAAAATTGGCCGAAAAGGGTTTCTAACATCGATTTTAGATTTTTTTAGGGTATTTCTAGGTGTTTGGAGCGTATTTTAGTTTCCGAAAAGAAATTCAGGGAACCCAGGGACTCTCAGTAGGCACAGCTGAAAGTTTAGCTTTTCGGACATCGATTCAAGTAAGAATCTCTCACCTTATTTTTTGTTATAGAATTGAAGTTTAATTATGAATAATATGATATTTTGTACAACTTAGAAAAGCTCAATAATTAATCATAAGCTACTAATGGAGTTAGAATCGGTTATTATTCACTGTTAATCATGTTTGATTGATTTTACTGTTTCTAATGCATAATATTACACTGGAGTTGATATGATAATTTAGTTGTACTTCCTTGATGCATGTATTGGCTGTTTTGCGTGATTTATAATTAAATTGTGAAATTAAAAATTATATGTAAACGAAAAATTGTTTGATTAAGTGAGTGAATGAATAGTAGCCTTAAAAAATATCCTAAAATATGGTGGACGAACCGAGTACATAACTCCCTACCGTGAATGTTGCCTCATACTGGACGGGATATGGAGGATTGGTATTTTGGCACTCATACCAGACGGGGTATGGGGACGACTTGTTTCTCCCTCATACCGGATGGAGTATTGAGGGATGATATTTTTGGCACTCATACCGGATGGGGTATGAGAACGGCCGGTTAATTAAAAATGTTGAATAAGGGTTCATGCGTAATGGGGATACCTCTATGAACCCCTATGGATACTAGTAGGCAGATAAAAATAAAAAGTTATTATTATGGTTAACTGAATATGAGATTATGATGTTGTTTGTGTTATTGCTTCCATAAGTCAATTTTAAAAATTTCACTACGGTAAGTGTACAATAAATGATTTTACTTATGATAAATGAATTTACTTAAAATAAGAGATCCATTAGTTATTTTTATGATTTTTACTAACCTTAATTTCCGTATAGGTGAGTAGTGTGACATTTTTATTGGACTAGTATAACTCACTTTTTTATTAATCATTTCAGATCAAGAGGACCAAGATCTAGATTTCGATCCACAAGAGAGTTGCGAATAGGATGTTCAGTTGTTTACTTTCTATTTATTTCTTGATTATTCGTTATTCCTTTAGAAGAGTCATTCTTATAGCCCTATTGATATTTTGAATTATTGTGTAAGGAATGTAAGTTCTAATGTCATTATTTCGTTTCCGCACTTAATTTATAATTTATTTTCTTTCAAGTTTCGGGTCGTTACATACCCCTTCTTATTACTCTCCAAATATTGAAGATACCGTTGTAGAGTGAGCAATGATAGAAAAGAAATTTTTGAAGTTAAACTCTGATATTAAAGTTATTATTTCGTACTTTTATTTAGTAATGTAAGCAACGAAATTTAGAAACTCGTACATATATTTATGTTTTATATTTAAAGAATGTAACGTTTCTATGACTCTATTATAATTAATAAAGTTAAATTATTTTACTTAATTTAAATTTATATTATTTAAGTAAATATACTCCAGACATTAGCTTATAAGTAGAATATGGTATGTGATAGAAGAATATGAGTTAGAGAAAGAAATAAATAGAGTGATTTACTTCAAGATTACGATTTCGAATATCAAATCATGATATTTATATAGGTAAAAATAATATTGTGTAGCAATTAAATTCTTTTAGTTTGAGTAGTTAGAATAAATAAAAAGAAATTTGATTTAATTTTTCTATTTTGAAAAAAAGACATATAATTATGAATATTGGATAAATATTGTTTATAAGTTAAAATTTTGATGAAGTGACTAAAAATAAAACGTAATTAAGAATTTTATAAAATTTAATAGGATCATTTTACTCAATAGATTATAACATAAAAATAGGTTTGTTTGACTCAATTTACCTTATAAGTTAATAATTTATACATTAGAAAATAATTTCCTTTTGAAAAGTAATACATGGAATCAAGCCAAATATTACCAAAAATCTTTTTAAAAATCTTCTTAAGTATTCATTGAGGATTTTTTTCGTAAAGCAAATTAAATAAGTGAAAAAGTAAATAATACTTTAAAAAAAAAAAACCTCAATTAGTTTGAAAGTTTGTTTCAAAAGAAAACACGTGGTGATAAGCTCAGCGCATGCGTCATTTTGCCACATCATTACTTATTTTTTCCGGACGTAACTTTATCACTCAATTCACAGGGCTTCTTCTCGTCTCTTTCCTCTAAATAAATCGCGAGAGGAGAGGATAGTGAGTCTGTAAATGCTGGCTGTACACCAATCTTTACTTGTTTATATTTTTTTAAAGCACACGCTAACATAGCCTCCCTTTATATGTCATTGCTTATGTACGTGTATCTATATATATATATATACACACTAATCGCCAACTTATGTAAACAAAATCAAAATCTTCTCATTCACACGGGTAAACACCCATTTGACCACCTTCTTCTTCTTCTTCTTCTTCAGGTAGGCCTGTAAGGCTCAAATCAGATCATCAATTTGAAGGGGAGAAGAAACAGAGAGGTTCATCATGTCGAACAGAGTGGTGGACATGGGAGACTTGGCTGATCTTATTGATATCAATGAGACGGCACCAAGCCTTTGTCACCAGCTTTCTCATTCGAGCTCGAAAGGATCTCTGCAGATAATCACCATTGCCGCCAGCTCGAAAGGGTCTGATGCGTTCGTGGGTGGCAGCATGAGCCGGCGCTCTTTTAGGTCCGAGGTTGTCGGCGATCTTATTGTCTTTACTCCTGTCATGTTAGAAGAATGGCTTCCCATTACAGGCTCCAGGAACGGCACCGTTTTGACCTCCATTTTTCACTTGTTATGTTCTGGGATTGGGTTCCAGACCCTGCTTCTTCCTCTCGCATTTGCCATGCTTGGCTGGTAAGCCAAAATTAGATGGTTTGAATTTGCAAAATAGAGTGAATAACCAAGAAAACGGGTCAAAATCAATCAAAATTTTTTAAAAATAGTAAAAAAACCTATCTGCGTACCAATCTCAAATGACGAGATTAGATTTTTTTTTAATTTTTTTTGAACTTTTTATTTACGTTGTAATTAGTGATAAATTTGATATGTTTAATATTCTATATTTAAATAATTTCATTTTAATTTTTTTTTAATTTAATTATTTTACATGTATACTTTTTTGAAACCTTGTTATAATTAAGAGACTACTAACTTAGATCAATTACTATTGTCCTAGTCTATAGAAATTTGTTAGATTTCTGACTGGTAGAGCTTTAAGAATATAATTGTGAGGAAATTTCTTAGTTCCAATATATATATATATATAGTCTCCGTTGAGTATGAACTGACTTCTAGAAACATTTTAACATCAATTAGAATCTTCCCTGATTATTTTTTTAATTAATTCTAAGCATATGCATTAACTCTAATTTAATTACTTAGTTATTTTCAATCATGTGTCTATACCCTGATTCGAGTTAATTGCATACTTTGCGGTAAAGTCTTCTGGTTACCCAGCTCAGTTCTTCCCTGTGGTTGACCCCCCTGGTTTATTCACTGCGACAAACCTAGTTTGTAGCTTAAGTCTTTTTAAGGAATAAATTATAAAGATTAACAAACTTCGTTTGAACTGAATTACTTTAATGATCGAGACCCATCTTTCTTTTTCACAAAGTTATCTTCATATTAAATCAAATGGAAGAATTATCTTTTTTTTTTTTTTTTTTTGTATAATTTAGAAGGTAGATAGATCTAGTATATGTATATGGAGAAGAACTGAAGTTTGCTGGTTAAATTTAGTGTTCTTATTAAAAATATTATTGTGATTGCAGGGTGTGGGGGACCATAGCTTTGTCACTAGTATTTATATGGCAGATTTATACAACATGGATTCTTGTTAACCTCCATGAACCAGTTCCCGGAACTCGTTACAGTCGATATGTTCGTCTCTCCATTGTCGCCTTTGGTTAGTACAAAAGAATTAATCATAATTTCAATAATAAAATTATTATAATGTTTAGAGATCAAATATAACTGAATCAATAGATTTTTGAAATAAATGTTTTAAAATTATTATTGAATAATTTGAGTCATTAGTAGTGCTTAATAGTAAAAGATAAGTCTAAGTCATAGGCAAGTTAAAATTTTATTAATTCAACTATTTTAAAATCAGTACAATTGTGTGTAAAAAATTATTAGGTGAATAATACTTTACCTCAAAATTTTATAATTATTAATACTTTCTGTACAATCATTATGCTAATTTAAATTATCTTAATGTAGGTCCAAAACTTGGAAAATTGCTTGCAATATTTCCAGTGATGTATTTATCAAGTGGGTCCTGTGTGATGTTAGTGATCACAGGAGGATTAACAATGGAGCAACTCTATAAGATCATGTGTGGAGGTGAAGGTCATGCGTGTGATCAAGCAAAATCACTGAGTGGGCCAGAGTGGTTCCTCGTGTTCACTTGCATTGCCATTGTTATAGTTCAATTGCCAAAGTTGAACTCAATTGCTAGGGTTTCCATGATTGGTGCTATCACTGCTATTGCTTATTGTACTTTGATTTGGGTCCTACCTATTAAAGATGGAAGAAAGCTTACTGGTGTAACCCATGAGACAGTTTTAACATCAATTGAAACTGGGATGGCTGGTTTTAGTAGGATCCTCACAGCCATTGGTATCATCGTGTTTGCTTGTAGAGGTCACAATCTTATTCTTGAAATTCAGGTTATTATATACTTCTATGGTACTATTCGTTTGAATTGCATTTGAAATAAGAACTAATTATAACTTAGATTTGTTAATCATTACACAACTTAACTTTACACTAAGTTATTTTGAAAGTTCCTAATTAGATCTTTGGCTAGACTTTTAAAGAATTTAAGTGATTTAACTATTTGGTTGAAATGTACGCAGGGAACATTGCCTTCCAGTGAAAAACACCCATCAAAAAAGAAAATGTTGAGAGCAGTATTTCTATCTTATTTGTTGATAGCATCATGTTTCTTCCCACTTGCAATAGTTGGATACTGGGCTTATGGCAACAAGGTGAACATAGATACAAATATATATACATCTATGTATAACAATAATAATTTATATAGTACTCATCTTATTACATTTAACTCCTAAAATGACTTATTTTGTTGTTCACTATGGCAGATACCGACAATTGGAGGGATAATAATCCCATACTTAGACTTCTATGGACACAACTACTCAAAATTAATAAAATGCCTAATACATATTCTGGTAATTATAAGTTGCTTAAGTTCATTCCCAATCTACGCGATGCCAGCTTTCGACAATATAGAATTGATATACTCTATCAAAAAGAAGAAGGCTTGTCCATGGTGGCTTCGAACAGGTTTTCGCATAATTTACGGAGGAATAGCTTTCTTCATAGCAGTAGCTCTGCCATTCTTACCATTTTTGGGAGGTCTAATTGGAGGACTAGCATTGCCATTAACGTTTGTATATCCATGTTTCATGTGGGTAAAGATGAAAAAACCAAAGAGGACTAGTGGGATGTGGTGGGGTAATATAATGCTTGGTAGCTTAGGCATTGTTGGTAGTGTTATGGTAGTAGTTACCTCGGCTTGGAATTTGGCCGACAAAGGTTTACATGCTAACTTTTTTGAACCTTAATGAGTAGAGATTGGTGCTAACATTTTTTAAAAAAATCTTAATGAGTAGAGAAAATATGTATTAATACAATTACAACTTGAAGAAGTTGAACGTATGTAATGACTGTGAACTTGAAAGGAAATAAATATGAATTGAATGCAAAAGCGAAACAATAAATTATGGTTTACATTTCTTATACAATAACTGAAAGTATCAAATAAGGTTTACAGGAATAATCTTTCTAAAAAACAAGTAATAACCAAAGAAATAATACAAACGGAATGTCCTCATCGCAACCCTCTTGTGGATCGGGCTCCGGATCCTGATCCTCTTGATTTAAAATGATTAATAAAAGAGTGAGCTACACTATCCTAGTAAGAATATTACACTACTCACCGACATAGAAATGAAAGTTGGTAGAAATCATAAAAACAACTAATGGAGCTCTTAATTTAAACAAATCCGTTTCTCATAAATAAAATCATTACCACATACTTACTGTAGCGAGGTTTTCAAAAATAACCTATAGAATCAATAACATAACATATATCATCTTCATATACGATCAGTTGGAACAACAACCTTCACTTTTATCAGTCTACTGGTATCTATGGGGGTTCATAGGGATATCTTCACTACACGTAAATTCTCTTTTTATATTTTACAATTAATGAGTCATCTCCATACCCCATTCGGTATGAGCACCAAAAGATATCATTCTTCAATACTCCATCCGGTATGAGGGTGAAACAGATCGTCCCCATACCCCGTCCGGTATGAGCGCTAAATTACCAAAATTCGATACCACATCCGATACGAGGCAACGTTCACGGTAGGGTTCTATATGTACCTGTTCCGTCTACCATCTCCCAGGATATCCAATAAGACTGTCGTTTCATCCATCAACTTAATCAAACAATTTCACATTTTTCTTTAATTTCTAGTGTTCCAATTCAACATAGTCACACAAAACAAGCAAAACATGCATCAAAGGAATACAATCGCATCATCATACCAATTTTAATGTACTATCATGCACTCAAAAACTGTAAAATTAAGCAATCAATTAAACATAGCAAACAAAAATAAATAATAGGTTCCGGCTCCATTAGTAATCTATAATTAATTATGAATATTTTTTAAATTTCACAAAATACATATTATTTAAAATTAAACTTCAATTCCATAACAGGGAATAAGGTGAGGGATTCTTACGCAAATTAATGTCTGAAATGCTAAACTCTTGACTGCATCTACCGCCGGTTCCCAAATTCCCTGAATTTTCCTTCGAGGATTAAAATGCATTTTAACTACCTAAAAATATCTTTAAAAACCTAATCACTGTTAGGAATCCTTTTTGGCCAATTCTGGAATTCCGGCATGGCAGGTCCGCCATGTTCCAGCAACGGCACCGCCGCTCGTGGCGGTGGTTTGCCTCAGGTCGACCATTTCAGCTAAATTCAGCTGGTTTTGTATCAATTTCTGCCAGAAAACTTGTTAAAGAGCCTCTTTTGTCCAAAAAAAAAGTCAAAAAACTAAAATTTACCAGGGGCGGGTTTCTCCGGTGCAGCGGCTATGCCGACTCACCTTTATGGTTGGGTGTTTTGCTTCGGTCAACCTGTAAAGAAGGAAACGATGATTACAATGGTGGAATAATTACGCAGAACGGGAATGGGGAAGGAGCTCATTTGAGGAGATTTTTTGCAATTTTCCGTGGCAGCATTGCCGGGCTTGGCCCGCTGTTTTCGGTCAATCCATCGGTTCTTTTGCTCCGATTTGGTCATGGGGGTGTTTAAATCGAATTTTGAACAAAGGAGAAAAATTTTACCTCTTTTGGAGGTCATGAGTGGCTCCGACGCGGCAGCGGCGGCGGTCGGCTTCCTTCTCGGCAGCTAGGTCTTCTTCTCTGGCCAAGGGAGGGTATGGCGGCTAGGGTTAGAGTTTTGTGTGAATAGGGTTATTTATATCTGTTCTCTTTTAATCTGGGTTATTCATCGCATTTGATATGAATTGTCCGATCGCAATTAAATAGAGAGTGAATATAGTCCGTTCATCGCGATCTAATCTGAATCGTACGATTGTATTTAAATAGAAAGTGGATCTACACCGTTCGTGTTTAAATCTAACCGTTCGATCGCGTCTGGGGAGAGAACGGATCCGAGCCGTCCGTGCGCGCGGGAACGAATCTGGACCGTCTGATTGCGGGCATACGGATCACCAGCGTGGCCTCCCGCGTGGCACTGCGTTAACGTGGCTTGCCACACGGCGCGCTACGATTCGTCAGGGCTGCTGATTGGACATCCTACGTGATACAATTTTTTTACATTATATTTTAACCTCCAGTTTCATATTTTTCTTTTAAAAATACTCTCAGAACCCAAAATTTTACTTTTTTTTTTCTAAAATTATTTTCAATTTTATCATCCAATTAATTTTCTTTATTTTTATATTAAAATAAAATTCAAAAAACTAAAAAAATATATTTATATATTAATTTTAATTATATTAAAATTAATTAATTAAGAGTATTACAATATATATGTATTAAGAGAGAGAATTAAGTAAAGAGTTTAAATGTTAATTATATCACCAAAATTAGCATATATTCTATATATGAGTATATATAATATATATTAATGTCTCATCTAGAATATTATATATTGTGTTATTATATTAAATGACAGTTAAAATAAATAATAAATTAATTATAAGAGAAAATTTTAATTAATAAAAAAAGTTAAATGTATTATTTATACATTAATAATGAAAATTTACGAAATTATATGACATTAAATTGATTGAAAGTTTACGACCACCCGACTTTTTATGCATCAAGATAGATATTATTGTTCTGTTAATTTCATCCAAAAATTTCCAAATAAAATATTCTTATTCTGGACCCATCTCTATACTCGGTAAAAAAACAGTGGTTTTATTTTCGTCTGCCCATTGAGCTTTTATTGGGCCTAGAGAGAACCGACCCGTTATCCTTCCACTGAAGAGAATGGGAGGTTTTTCGCGCTGTTCTGTGTCCAGCCTCCTCTCTAAGAGGGCAAAGAATCCCCAGAGCCTACTACGCTCGAGACCCAGAAACCTCAACTCTCTTCTTGGAACGGACGGGTCAGGCACAAGTTCGCGTTGCTGAACTCGGCGACGGGGTGTCCCCCTCATTGGAATATATAAATAAGTTTTTTTAATTATAATTTCTGATGTGGGATAACGATCTGAAAGGAACTTTTGGGTCGCTGGGTGACGATGTACAGCGTAAATAGCTTCCTAAACTTTGTGTGCAAGTGCCGGTATTCTCCTTGCAAAACGTTTTTATGTGGGTGAAGGTGTAGATTGTGCTGTTGATTGAGTTATTCGTGTTTACGTTGATGAGAAGGTATGATGATTTATCGGGTGCAGAAGGATGGAAGAGGAGTCATTTTCAAGTTGATGATATTGTTCTGCGTTTTCTTCTTATTGGTATACGATACATATATAAATCCCAATAACACCACACACGCACATACATATATATATATATATATATATATATATGTACATACATATACAGATAATATATAGGTAGGTTAGTTCCAGCTTTTCGAAAATGGCTCTCACATGTACACTTTCTTTTTCCCTTAAATCTTCTAGTGGGTTTGTTGATGCTTTTATTTTTCGAAGAATTGGAGGGTTTTTTTTTAATAGTCGTAATAATACCTGCAATCAATCAGCCCCTGTGTGGAGATGGCGGAGGCGGTGGGTGGTAGCCTCAAAACCGGCGGCTCTTTCTGCTCGCTTTCTCCGGCAGTGGCACCGTACAATAAAAATACCTTGAGAATCGGAAAAAATGACATCCGCACGAGGTACTATTTACTACAACATATGAGAAATTATATTTTTATAATACTGGCTCTCCCACGCGTGCGCGTTTTTTTTTTTAAATCTAAATTTAAAGGGAACAAAAATAATTTATGGAAGTAAATATATGTTACATATATTTTAAAATTTTAATTTTCGTTATAAATATTTATAATCATTATGTTTTAATTTTTTGAAATAACTAAGAATGTAAAAAATCACATAATTTTTACTGAGTAGGGATTAATCCTTTTATCAATCAGGTTTCGATTTTTTTTAAAACTCAAAAGAAATAATCATTCAACAACAATTTCTAAATGATATTAAACATTTAAAAATTAAATGTGAGAAAATATAAAGCGAAAAGAACACATCAGCCATATGTTTATATAAGCTACATTATTCATTGAAATTCAAAAATTAGCAAGACGTAGAATTGTTGAAATTAGTTAGATGAACTATCATATAATTTTATTATTTTATTTTGTATATAAAAATACTATGAGAGTTATATCTCCATAAATCAATAAATGAAGTATTAGAGATATAAGTGTTATTTGTACGATCCAATTATTCGTATAATATATTGAATACATTATTATTTAATAATTTATTTTAATATATGATAATAGTATTTTATTATCTTATCGTTTAGTTTATATGATAAAGTTCTTAATTAAATTTATAGGTTTTACATTAAGATAAAGATATTGATAATGAGAGTAAAATCTTTTATGATTTAATTTAAAATATTCTTAAACGTTGGATCATCAGAATATCACATTAATGATCCAGTAAAACTAATATATATGTGATAATTTCTATAAGCTAAAGATTAGTTAATCTCATTAAATAAATCACATATATAGATTATCCATATGGAGATATGATTATTGAACCGACCCAATTAAGAATTTCTAACGGTTAATATTATCTTAAACTATCAATAAAATATTCTTATTTTGATGAGATATAAGAATTTTTTTAAACTTGATATCATCATAGTAATTAACAAATCATTTATTATACTTTGATTCTGAACACCTATAGTCATAAAACTGTAGTTGAAATGATATTGAATGTGATTAAATACTTGTAAAACTAATGATTGATTAAGACGAAATCTGTTAACTTTGATAATAAATTTAAACTATATATTGTCATTTATTATAACAACTAATGCAGTTGAATAAAAAAAATTTGAAAATAATTTTTTATTTCATTCATTAGACAATTATATGACATGTAACATAGTTGTTTACCTATTAAAATTTAAAACTATATTTAAAGTTAAGCCAGAGCAAAAAGAACTCCTCCACCTATGCCACCTATATATAATATATGATATATATGTATATATATTCAAAAAAAGGAGAGAGGTGAGATAAAAAATTAACCGCACACTAAAAAAAATTGAAGAATTTTTCTATTAAATTTTTTGTGAGAAAATTTTAATACATCAATTTATTTTTGTGTTCTGTTGATTAAAGAATTAAATAACAAATATTGATTTCAGCATCTATAGAATGTTCGTATTTTCGAATAATTTTAATTTAAGAACACGTTGATATATATGTTTTAAATTTGATTTTTAATTTATAATATAATTTTTTAAGTACAAATAAATCTTATTGGATTATTTTTTATCTTCCGTTACGTGTTATGCATATATTATAATCCTACAATTATATCAAAATCATAAATTTTTGTATTTAAATTATATTACTAAATTTTAATTTTTAATATTAGATCTTAAATATTTGAAGAATTTAAATATGTGAATTATTATTTAATTATTTTTATTTTATATTTATTTTTTTTTATTAATATGATGAATTAAAAAAATTTAAATTTAAACTACTGAAAAATTAAGTAGCTGCAATATATATATATATATATATGAGATATATATACATATTTTTTTTTGCAGTTGTTGAAAAAATTAAGATAGTTACAGTATATATATGAGATATATATATATATATATATATATGCATAATTTTTTTTTTGGGTTGTTTCAAAAATTAGGGCTGCTGGAAATTAGGCCTAGTAAATATATATTTAATAATCTGAATGAAAAAAAAAAAATAGGCAGAGAATGTACCCACTTCACCAACATATATATATATGATATATATATATATGTAATTTGTTCAAATAATAATAATAATAATAGTAGTAATATATATTTACAATAATTTTTGAAATTTTTTTAATCGTAAATATATATCATATTTAATTTTTTAATTATTACATGTATGTTTGCCATTTGTGTAATTTTAAATTAAATGTTACATATGATATAAATTTATTAAAACTAATTGTACGTAGATAATTTAAACGAAATTAATTTTATATTAATGATTTGATCATTATGTTTCTTATAATTATTTTGATAATTATATTTTTTAATTTAAAATTAAGTTCATGATAATAAAATATAAGATATTTTATTATATAGTTTACTATCAAAATAAATAAATTTATTTATTTTTTATTTACAAAAAACAGTCTGACAATCAGAAAATCTGTAGTTCGAGAATAAAATAAAGTTATTTGTTACATAAGATGCATATATAAAATAATTATTTCAATTTGATATCAATTGTCTAGATTATCCGGGAAATATAAAATTTTATTAATTGTTTGTCATTATAATAGTTGAACTCAACTATACCAATAAGAACAACATGATAATCAGGAGACTATTTGGTATAGAGTAATTTATGAAAGTAATATAGGAATACAATTGGTAATAATACCTACCTTTAAAATATGTGTGAGAATCGATTTGGACAACCAATAAGCTCATTCATATTGTTAGAGAATTCTTTTATTCCACTAAATTGAAATATATATTTCTTAAATTTTTTTGATTTGTTTAGTAGAAATATTATTTAAATAAAAGTTCATTTGTTTATGATATATGTAAATATATTCTTATAATATTGTATTTTTTTTTCTTAACTTCAAATTTCTCAATACATCTGTTATATTACTACGTGATATACTTGATGCCAACAAGTTAGTTGAATCAAATTTTGATGACTGGTACCGAAATCTAAGAATTGTTTTCATGCATGAAAAACTTATTGATATGATCGATAAGTCTGTCAGAGAGACCCCACCTGAGGATGATGCTGAGGCAGTCAAAGATTTTCAGAAATACTTGGCAGATTGTCTTACTGCCAAATGTATTATTCTTGCTTCTATGAGTTCTGAGCTCCAGAGGAAACATGAGAATATGGATCCTCGTGCAATCATCGATCATCTTAAGATGTATGGTGCACAAAGCAGGACAGTTAGATAATAGTTATTTAAGTCTTTGCTTGAATCCAAACTGACTGGTAACTCTCCAGTTGGGCCCCTTGTTTTGAACATGATTAGTTTTATTGAAGAACTTCAAAAATTAAGGTGCACACTGGGTAAAGAACATTCTCAAGATTTGATCTTATAATCACTATTTAAGTCCTTTTTACAATTTATTATTAATTTCAACATAAATAAAATGGATTGTGATCTTCATGAGATGCTCAATATGTTGATTAATTATGGGAATCAAATTGCATCTAAAAAGAAAAAAGGAACTGTCATGTTGGTTGGCAACTCTTCTAAAAGAAAGGGTAAGGGTAAGAACAAACCCAAAAAGAAGTCTGTTGTACCTAATGGTGGTGTGACCAAACCTAAAGGTAAGGCAAAACCAATCTGATGTTGAATGTTTCTTCTACAAGAAGAAATGACATTGGAAGAGAAACTGCAAGGAGTATCTTGCATCTCTGAAATATAAAAAACAAGTTAAGACCTTAATAAAAAGTGTCTTTATGATTTCTTTAATTTCTATTAATCCGTTTGTATGGACCGGTAGTTATTTTAACATTTGCAATACGTTGCAGGGACTACAGATTAACAGAAGATTGAAGAAATGAGAAGTTAATCTTCAAGTTGGGAATGATACAAAAGTTACAGCTCTAAGTGTAGGATCAATTTCTCTTAGAATGTCTACTGGCAAAATACTTTTATTAGAGGATTATTATTACGTTCCTAGATTTATTTCGAACATAATTTTAATATCTTTTTTGGACCAACATGATTTTCGTATCATTTTGAATAATAGAGTTTATTATATTTATCATTGTGATAATTTATATGCAAATGATTATCTCCAACATGATATTTATATCTTACCTGATATGAACGAAAACTCAATTTTGCATGTTTTTAGTCTTAAAAAAAAAAGAGATGATCAAATAAATTATACATATCTTTGACATTGTAGGCTTGGTCATATTGGAGAGAAAAGAATAAGCAAGTTGTACACGGAAGATTACCTTAACAAATATGATTATGAATCATATCCAACTTGTGAATCTTGTCTCAAAGAAAAATTGATCAAATCTTCATTTGTTGGAAGTAGAGAAAGAACTTCTGAATTATTAGAACTAATTCATACTGATATTTGTACCCCTATGAAAACTCAAGCCAGGTTAGGATATTATTATTTTATCACCTTCACTGATGATATGTCAAAATATGGATTTGTGTATCTTATGAAACATAAATCTGAATCTTTTGAAATGTTCAAAAGATTCTATAGTGAAGTTGAAAAATAGACTGACAAAAACATTAAAATGTTAAGGTCTGATAGAGGAGGAGAATATCTTAGTGATGATTTTATCTTAGTGATGATTTTATTAGATATCTCAAAGAGAATTAGATTCTCTCACAATGGACCCTTCCTGGAACACCACAAAACAATAGTATGTCTGAAAGAAGAAATAGAATCTTATTAGATATAGTGAGATCAATGATGGGGTTTACAGATCTTCCAATTAATTTATGTGGATATAATTTAGAAACTGCAACATATTTGTTAAATAAAGTGCTCACTAAATTAGTTTCTACAACACCATATAAGATATGAAAATGACATAACTCGAGCCTTAAGCTCGTTAAAGTTTGGAGTTGTCCAGGTTATGTTAAGAGATTACAAACTGATAAGTTTGACTCAAGATCTGATAAGTGCATATTCATTGGGTATCCTAAAGAAACAATGAAATATTATTTCTATCACCCATATGATCATAAAGTATTTGTGGCTAGGAAAACAACCTTTTTGGAAAAAAAATTTCTTTTTGAAGGAAATTATGGTGAAAGAATTGAATTTGATGAAGTTCAAAAAAACTAATAAATCAATATAAGAAGAGGATCATGAGAAGCAAATTGAGCAACCTTTACTAGATATTTTGAAGATGACAAGGAAGTTGTCATCTCCAATAGTTAAGGTTCAAAAAATAAGTATTGTTCAAGGACCAGTTAATGAACCTGTTCAAAATCAGATTGAACAGCAACCTAATCTAGTACAAAGTGAACAAGTTGTATACGAACCTCTTAGAATGTTTAGTATACAATGTCACGTACTAGACAGGTTAAATTTTTTAGTGTAAAATGATGTAACAAATGAGATTAATCATGATGATGATGACCCCAAGACCTATAAAGAGGCTATGCGAGATTTTGATTCCGAGAAATGGATAAAGGCCATGGAATCTAAAATGGAATCAATGAAGGTCAATAAAGTTTGGACGTTGGTTGAAACTTCAAATGATATAAAATTTATTGGTTGTAAGTGGGTTTTTAAGAAAAAAATTGGAGCAAACAAAAAAAGTGGAGACCTATAAAGTCTGTTTTATTGCTAAGGGGTATCGGCAAAAGGAGGGAATCGATTATGACGAAACATTTTTTCCTATAGCAATGCTCAAATCATTTTGGATTCTACTTGCTGTAGTTGCATATTATGATTATGAAATATGACAAATGGATGTGAAAACAGCTTTCCTAAATGATGAGTTAGAAGATGATGTGTATATGACACAACCTTAAAGTTTCATATCCTCATCTAATCATGATAAAGTCTGTAAACTACAAAGATCTATTTATGGATTAAAGCAAACATCTCGAAGTTAGAATATTCGTTTTAACAAAACAATTAAAAAGGTTAGATACGAAGAAGAACCTTGTGTGCACAAAAATATTAGTGGGAGTACGATTCTTTTTTTAGTGTTGTATGTAGATTATATATTACTCATTGGGAATGTATACCAGGATTACAAAATACTAAGATTTGGCTATCTGAATAGTTCTCCATGAAAGACTTGGGAGAAACAGCTTATGTATTGAGAATAAAGATTTATAGAAATAGATTTAAGAAGTTGTTTGGATTTTTCCAGTCTATGTACATTGACACCATTCTAAAGAGATTTAATATGAAAAATTCTAAAAGATACTATCTACTGATAGGCACTAGAATCACTCTAAGTAAAGAGAATTGTCCTAAGATCTTTAAAGAGAGAAAAAAAATGGGTAGAGTCCCATATGCTAATATAGTGAGAGCTATCTTGTATACCATGGCATGTACACGCCCTGATGTGGCTTATGCATTAGGAGTGACTAGTCAATATCAGGCAAATCCTGGTGAGAAACATTGAAAAGTGGTAAAGTCCATTCTTAAGTACTTGAAAAGAACTAAAGACCAATTCTTCATCTATGGAGGATCTGAGTTAAAACCGAAAGATTATACCGATGCAAGTTTTGCTTCAAATAAAGATGATAGCAAATTTATATCTAGTTATGTGTTCACTTTAAATGGTGGTACAATGAGTTAGAAAAGTTTCAAATAAGGTATGGTAGTTGATTCAGTGACTGAAGTAGAATATATAGTGGCAAGTGAAGCTGCTAAGGAAACTGTTTAGATGAAGAAGTTCTTAACTGAACTTGGTGTGGTTCCTTTAATAGAATGTCTAGTTTCATTATTGTGTGACAATACTAGAACAATCGCTCAAGCAAATGAGCTGAAATTGCATCAAAAGTCCAAACACACTCTGCGTAGATACCATTTGATTAGAGAAATCATTGAATGTGGGGATGTTAAAATTCAAAAGGTTGATGAAAAGGATAATGCAGCTGACCCATTCATTAAGGCTCTTGGTGTAAAGGAGTTTGACAAGCATAAGTAGAAGTTAAGAATGAAGTACATGACAAATTAGATCTAAGGTAAGTGAGAAATTGTTGGAAATATAAGTGCTATGCCCACGATCCAATTATTCATGTAATATATTAAATATATTATTATCTGAAAATTTATTTTAATATATGAGAATAATATTTTATTATCATATTTATTAAATATGTGATAAAGTTTTTAATTAAATTTATAGGTTTTACATCAAAATAAGAATCTTAATAATTAGAATAAAACCTTTTATGATTTAATTTAAAATGTTCTTAGTTGTTGGATCATCAAAATAAGACATTAATGATTCAGTAAAACTAATATATATATGATAGTCTCTATAAGATAAAAATTAGTTAATCTCATTAACTAAATCACATATATAGATGATGCATATAGAGATATGATAATTGAACTGACCCAAGACCTGAGATCATCATAATAATTAACAAGTCATTTATTGTACTTTGATTCTGAACACTTATAGTCATAAAACTATAGTTGAAAGGATATTGAGTGTGATTAAATACTTGTAGAATTAATAATTGATCAACACGGAAGCTGTCAACCTTAGTAACAAATAAATCAGATTGGATTATTTTTTATCTTATGCTGTGTGTTATGCACATATTACAATCCTACATAGAGAAACAATTTCTTCTTCTGTTTTAATTTTCTAAGTTTCTTTACTCTCTGATATTATGTTCACAAGATAATAATTTTATAATATTGACAATATTAATGACAGTCAGACATTATTTATCTTTTTGAACTCTTTTTTTTTTAATTAGATATTTGAATTTTGTTCTTAATAAACCTATATTACAACATGTTTTTGTATATATCAATGTGTGTGTATATAATTCATAAAAAAATTGTGTGTGTATATATGTGTGTCGAAGTTACTATACTACAACATTAACGACAGTATCTCTTGATTCTCTCCTAGAATTGTACATGTCAATCCTTTTAATCCAATTCGATTTGATACCATTTTTTTCATTGAAGTATGAATTCCATCTAGTGAAAAAAAAAAGAGATGGAAATGAGTTTAAATTAAATATTTCAAAACTCATCATAACCTACCATGTATATACATCTATATATATATAGTTTTTGTTTTTTTGCTAATATAAATATAATTATATTTATATTAATATAATAAGATATCGAGTTGAGTTCAGATCAGGTAACTCGTAAAATCCAACATAGCTAAAAAAAATAAAAAAATAAAAAATTTAAACGTATACATATTTCGTCTTGAGGGTTTGAGTTTACTCTTCATAGAAGCTGACTCAATTATAACTCCTACACACGTGAAGTGTTTGTTTTGTTGTGCTATAGCCCAATCTATGTTATTCTTTTAATAGCATTTTGGTTAACTTGTGAAGAGCCATTTTTAGGCTTTACGAGCCACCTCTCTGGTAGTGAGGAAGAAAGAAATTTGTGAGAACATCTTTAAGATAATTTTGAATCTTGATTTTTTTAGAGACAATATAGAAGTCATTATAATTTTGAGTTTAACTATCGAGATTTCTCTTTTGATTATCAGATTGTTCAGAACAAACTGTTGAAAAGAGACTCGTTATTAGCCTCCTTTGGTGAGATTGTTCCAAACTTTTTTTTTTTTTTTTCTTTTTTAGTCTTTATGTATTGGATGATTGTGTACAGATTTGTGTGTTAAAACATCATATTTTAGTTGAAGTACTATGTCCGACTTGGCTATAATTTCTACCTTTCTGTGCAAATTGATTTGATATAGTGAATTTTCACTACATGTTTTAGTTGTGGTTTTTCCAGAAGGATTTTTCTATATAAATTTGGTGTGTGAATGAATATTAATTTATTTGTAGATGATTGTTATAACTACACTGCTAGAAAATTACGATAATTAATGTTCATTATCCTGGGAATTCCTGCTTTTGTGTGATTGAACTTTCCTAACAACTCAAAAGAGAAAATTTACTGTCACCACGAGAAGAACCAAGAGAATTCTCCTGCTGCAGAAGGTAAGCCAGAGGAGAAGGGACTCATGGCGGAAATCAGAGGGAAGCTCTACCTTTAAAGCCATGAAAATGAAATAAATACCAGATATATACTTCTTTAACTCCCACCATTTACATTCAAATTCATCTCAAAACATCCACAAGAAATACAAGTATACAAAATTAGTAAGCAGACGAATTGAAAACCAGTAGAAAGCTGATGTCTACTCCTCATCGTCACTGATATAGACATGAATGGTTCAAATTGATTGGCTTACCGAGCCTGTTACCTTTTAAAGTGACAGAGCATGAGATACGGCTGTAGAACTTTGATTTCACCAGTCTTCCCAAAATGTACGCTCTGGATCTGATTACGAATGTCAGGTTCAATGGCAAAGATACTTTCTCAAGGTGCTCTCTACCATTTGAAAGAACACCTACCCCACCATATAAGGGCACCTGCTGCCCTTCCACCACTGTTGTTATCTTCCTCTGCGTCTTCCTTGATTGGGTAAACTTTTTCATCTTTTTCATTCATCACAAAATCGACAATTCAATATCAGGTTAATAAAAGAAACCCTAGTCATAATGTAGATTCATGCATCTATATAATTATTTCATTTTTCTATTTGCATAAATATTTTATAATCAATAAATTCTCTACCAAATTCCTTATTAGTTATACCGTATAGAATTACAATTAGTCACGTATGTGTTTGTATTAATATAATAATAAAAATGTGGGACCCATTTCCCCGTCTCCCCCCCCAACAGGGAAAAACCGGATTATGTTTGGTACAGTTATTGCAGGCACCACCCCCCAATAGCATTCGCAGCTTTCCTGCTCTTGTCCCATTTCCCCAGTCCACTTCTGACTTCTATCGAAACCAAAGACAATGTCATAACAACCCTCCTAAAATTACTATTTTACCCTTCTACATTCTACTTTGTCAAAAATTAATTAATACGATTTCCAATAACAATTTAAACATCGACCGTTTTACCTGTCCGGAGGCAAGCCTCAGCTGGAAATAGTGAATTTCCAAGGGCGTAGACGTGACGTGTACGGCGAAGAATGTGGCGGGATTTCTGTATAAGATCCTGACCGTCGAATTCAGCGTCAACATATCTGTTGGCACTCCTGATGCATCATTCCCCGCCTGCACATTAAAGTTCTCGAAAACCATTTCCTGCCAAACCACCACGCCTTTTTTTTATTTTTTTAAATCCTTCAAAACTGTTAACTGCTCCTTTAATTAAATTAATTAATCGCATAAATCCCTAATTAATTACTTAAACACACGGATTAACAAACAATAATCCACAATGCCGGCCCGTTGAACCCCGCACAAAACAAAAAAAAAAAAAAAAAAAAAAAAAAAAGAAACTGACTCTCCGAGTTAACTCAGTAGACCACGAAAACAAAAAAAAAAAGACGATTTATTTCTAACTCGGGGTTCAAGCTTTTAACCGAATCGACTAGAGGTCAACTCAGGGGAGAGAGAATGAACAAACGTAGATTGTAGTTGCAGCCAAAAAAGAAACAATGTAAAAGGGGTTACCTTAACGTGGACTTTCGGCGCGTAAGACTTGCTAGCACCCCACAAGATCAAAGAGAAGGCAGTGAACAAGAGCACGAAGAAGAGAAAGAGGCATAAGTAGAGCCGGACGTTGCGAGCCGTACCTCGATCACGATCGTCCATTTCCTCGTCGTCTTCATCATCTTCGCCGTCGATTTCACGGCGGTGGTTTGGGAGGCGGAGGTGCTTGTAGCCGGAGAAGGAGACGGGATTCTTGAGGGAACCGGAGAGGCGGGACGTGGAGGACTCTCTGGAATGGTGGATCGGTGAGCAATGATAGTAATGGTGGGCGGGTGACCCGCCGGGGCTACCCGACCCGTAAGACATCTTCTCCACGTCGTGGTTCGACGGGCTCTGCACGTAGTAAATAGGCCTCCTCGGCGGCGATCGCGGAGGCCACGAGGTGTCCACGCTCGTGCCTTCGGAGTCCGTCTTTGCATGCATTTTCCGACGTCGTTTTCGCTATCCCTGAATAGAAAGAGCTTTGGGTTGTGGTGAATGAGGTGGAGTTCTCGGCCGTTGTAGGGTTTTTGAGTTTCTCCTTGGGAAGAGCGAAGGGGGAAAGGAGGGGAAGAAAGAGAAATGACAGCGGATACCAAGAACTGGAGCAGAACTCAAAACATCTTTAGACCGTGTTTGGTTGGTCTTCTTTTTCAAATATCTCAAATACAATTTGAAAGCATTTAATTGAATACTCGTTTTCTTTTTTATTTTAAATGAGCTTATTAATAAAATTAGAAAAAGAAATTAATAAAATATAAATATCTAATTCATAAAAATAAATGATCGAAATTAATATTGGAAAATTTTGCATTTAATCTAATATCTTTTAAATGTAAAAGAAATCTTAAAAATGTGAAAAGTCAGAGAGTGGCTGCTCAAAATAAATATTTTATTTTAGAATCGTTACTTTTAGTAAACAAATTTAAATTATTAAGTAATAAATCAAGTTAACATTTTACAATAATCAAATCATTATGACATTACCTTTAGTAATAAAAGAATAGTACTGATATAGAAAATAAATTTTTTTTTCTTTTTTTTTTTTTTTTACCATCTATGTTTTCACCTTCAGATTTTTTATTTACTAAATTTTCATCATTCTATACGTTTCAAAGTCCAACATTAAGCTATTAAAAACGTATTTCTTCCTTATAATTATAAAATAATGTATCGTTTGTGTACATTATTAATTTTTTTTCAAAATTATGAATTTACTAATCTTTTAAATATGAAAATTATATTACTAATTTTTATTCCAAATCTTTTAAAAAATTATGAAAATTTATAGGTACCAAAATTGGTATTAGGGGTTAAAACACGAGGTTGCTTCTTTGAATATTAATTATTAATTTAATGATTAAAGTAATATGTAAAATTTTAAAAAGACAAAAGTAATTTATTTAGCTGAGCAAAATTTATTGTCTAATAATTAAATAATTACAGCTCTTTAATATTTTTTTGGTCTCGAAAAATAATAATAATAATAAAGTTGGTAATGTGCTGTTCCCCAAAATGAAAAAAATTCGAAGTATGTTCTTTTGTTTGTTGAGTCACGAGCCTGGGTAACTATTGTTTGTGTACGTGGAAACGATGCACGTGGCGCCGTACTGTACAGGATTAACTTTTTCCCGTGTGATTTTCTGACTTTCATTTGATCCGACGGTCGACAATACGAGATATGAGTATGTGTCTTGCACGTTAAATGAGGGCGATTGGCGTTGGCTACCCCCAAAGGTGACCATAGTTTGAGCTCGACAAAATCAAACGCATAGTGCATGTGCGTGGTCTAAGGTAATGTTTTCTTTTTGTGTTAATTTCGTGTTGATTCAAGGATATATATATATATATATAGGGTAGGTATTTTTTTTTTAATAAATATGAATATTAAAAATCAAATATTTGTGTAAACCAGACACATAAGTTTTCCTTCTAGTATATTTTTATCAGAATTTTTTTTTCTTATGCGTAATTAATTATTAATTGTTGATAATGACAAATCTGTTCACACATTCAAACTCTAATTTGGGCAACATAAAATATAAGACTTTGGAAATATGAAGATGGTACAAAAGTCAAATGATAAAATTCCCAACTAAAATAACTAGGAATAAAGTTCTGTTGAGGAAATCATAAGAATTATTTTAAAAATAATACAAGTAAACTTTATATTTGTACAAATTTTGAATGTGTGAAAATATTTCTATATGAATATAGAACTAAGTTATTTTAATTTATAAATTGATAAAATATAAATATTTAAATTAAAGAAATCATTGGATTTCCCCGGAAAAAACATAAAAACATTACAACAATCGCCGGATTGCAATCATGGGCCATCCACACTTAATTTCGCCTCCACGTGACCCGTCCCATTCACTTGTCCCTCTTCAAACTCCTTTATCAAATCGGGGTCCACATTTTCCTCTGGCTCCCACGTGGCATCATCCATGTCCGTCCATTTCACTAGATATTCCATCTTCCCATCATCCCCAACCCGCTTCCCTACAACTCCCTTCGCCACAGCGTATTCTAGCCCAGCCTCGTAGTCTCTCACCAAGTCCTCCCCTACAAACGCCGTTTTGACCCACTCGTTATCAGAACCGTCCTTCCATTTGACTAAATATTCCACGTATTCGCCTTTTCCTCTCTTCTCCAATATCTCCTGCACCTCAGCGTACTCGAATATTGCATCCTCTAATCTTCTAATTACATTTTCCATCCCCAATCTTCTTGCAAATTGCATCGGGTTCCCCTTCGGGGTCACTTTAAGAATCTCCTTCGCCAAATCCAACGGCGTCAATCCCCTGTCATCCTCCACTTCTGGATCCGCGCCGAGCTCCACCAATGCCTTGACCACGTCCGGCTTCACGTATCCAGCCGCCATGTGAAGAGCCGTCAAGCCGCCGCTATTGTCGCGGTGGTTTAAGTCGGCGCCGGCTTCGGCTAACATCCGGACGCAAGGCTCCGAACCGAGTCCCGACACGAAGAGGAGCGCGGTCCTGCCATCTCCGTCCACGGCGTCAATATCCCGCCCGTCAGCTTCTGCGGCGTCGATTAGCTGCTTGAGTGCCGACTCGTCGGCTTTCTTGGCTGCAGTCCACCACGGGGTCTCGTACTCCGCTACCACATCTTTGGCAATGAAATCGGATAGCAACCAGGAGGGCTCGTGGCCGTCCTTCCACTCTATCAAGTACTCCATGCCCGTGCCACCCTGGAGGGCTCTGCTGCCGATAATCTTGTTGACTTCGCCGTAAGACTCATCTTGTTCTTGAAACTTTTTTTGCGTTTGTTGGGAGCTTGTTTCCTGGTTCTGGACGGCGAAGGCCGCGAAGCTGCTGGTTCTGTGGGTTGTTCTGGTGGTTGCCAGAGATTGTACTTGTGGGTTGAGTGAAGAAGAGGAGAGAGTGGTGAGTTTTGGTGCGGGTTTGAGGCGCGAAAGAAACTGGTTCATGCAAAGAGCGTCCATTGAAGGTAGGTGTTAGCGGCGGATTGGGGAATGCGTCTTTGGCACACTGAGTTTTGTAAATGCCAAATGGTGGCGTTGAGAGGAAGTGAGGTGGCAGTGGTTTGTAGATTTTTGGGATAAGAAACGCCATCCATTTTCTTAGCTGTTTGTAGGTTGCATTTGGACAGGCATTATTATTTTTTTTTAATTTTTTTGTGGTTGTCTAGCCATCCAAGGAAACGGCGGCGTTTTTTTGTCAAGAATGATAATATATGGATTGGACTATTTTGAGGGCTGCTGGTGGCCCAATACTTAAATGTTTATCTTTAGCATTGTACAATATTTTTTAAAAAGATATTTTTCTATAAAAGTAAAATATTGAACTCAAATAAAATTTTAATTAAAACCTTTAAACTTATTAAAGAATATGCAAGTTATTTTTTTATAAAAAAAATTTTTAAAAATCATGTAACTGTTTCAAATTAAATTGCTAGAAACTTAAAACACATTCTTATAACGTAAAGTTCAAAAACTTCACAAATAAAGAACAAAAAAAGAAGTAATTTCTTCCGATCATCTTCTAGTTTTAGCTGTTTGGATTAGCAGGGTAACTATTTGCATTAGGATTTCAACATCCTTTTATGTTTTTTTTTTACCAAAAAAAAGGTTAATGAGAAGTGTATTCCCCATCAATTTTAGTGGTAAGTCTATTTTTACACTTTTTTTTTTCAGTCAAAAAGAAGAAAGAAAAAAAAACATTACATTCTATAGCATTATGCCTAATCAATTCATTATCATAAGGATCAAAATAAAAATAATAGTTAAGAGCTTCAATAGCACGATTAAACTTTAAAAAACTCTCATTTATATAATATCTTAATGAATTAATTGATCAATAAGAGTATTGATTTTTTAAAAGATATGAAATATTTAAACATTTAAGTCACGCAAAATTAGATCTCTAAACTCATAATCAATATTCGTGGTCGACAAGCCAAATCTGGTAATACACTATAAATGTTGGGACTTTGGAAGAGGAAGTCCACCTCAAGGAACAATTTCCTAATCCCCATCTCCCAAGCAAAATTAAACCCTTCAAGAATATCAATACTCTCAACTATTATGACCAACATGTTGCATGAAATCCACTATATCAAATGAAGTTACTAGTTGTGACATTCCCAAAAATTACATAGATAAAATTATCAGCGTTAAGATTGAATTAGTGAAGCAATGAGGTAAATCAACATATCTTAGGACTATAAATATATATTCAGAGTACCCAAGTCTTAGTTGCCATGACAACGGACTGTCTAAAATATATTTTATCACACAATGATTAAAAATTATCAAATAACAAATATATTCTAATATCTACTAAATTGATTATATTTGTTAATTTGAATTTTATAATTTGCATATACAATAACGAATGTAATGCCCAATTTCAATTTAAATTAAATTAAATTAATTTTTGAAAATTTTTAATTTTTTTAAAAGTTATTTTAGTATAAAAATAAAAAAAATTTGATGGAGAATGAAATTAAAAATAATTTTGGAGAAAATGAGTGAAAATTTGGGTTTTAAAAGTATTTTTAAAAGCAAAATTAGAAAAAAAGGAGGTCAAAATATAATTTAAAAAACTTGTGCCATGTAGGATGTCCGGTCAGCAGCCCCGGCAAACCAGAACGCGCCGCGTGGCAACAGATGCTGACGCGGTGCCATGCAGGAGGCCGCGCGGGCGATCCGCGTGCTCGTGATCGAACGGCCCAAATCCGTTCCCGCGCGCACGAATAGCCTGGATGCATTCCCTCCCCAAACGCAATCGGACAGTTAGATTTAAACGCGATCAGACGGTCCAGATTAGATCGCAATGAACAATCTAGATTAACTCTCTATTTAATCACGATCGGACGGTGAAGATCAAATGCGATAGATGACTCAAATTAAATGGGGATGGATATAAATAATCTTCTTCACACCAACCCTAACCCTAGCTGCCAGACACACTCGCCAGAGAAGAAGATCCCGCCGCCGGAAAGGACAGCCTTTGCGGTGGATTCCGATCGCCAAAAAAGGTAAATATTTTCTTCTTTGCTTGGAATTCAATTTTAAACACCTCCATGAGAAAATCGGAGCAAAAGAACTGCCGATTGGCCGAAAACTGCGGGCAAAGTTCAGCAGCCGCCGCGGAAAATTTCACAAAATACCTCCAATGAGACCCTTCCCGATTCCCGTTCGGCGTAATTTTTTCACCATTGTGATCACCGTTTCCTTCTCTACAGGTTGATCAGAGCAAATCACTCAACCGCAACGTGAGCCGGAGGAGTCGCTGCACCAGAGAGCCCTGCCGCCGGTGAGTTTCGATTTTTTGTATTTTTTCAGTTAACTGATGCCCCTTAACGTATTTTCTCGTAAGGATTGATGCAAAATCGGTCGAAAATAGCTGACCCGAGGCAAACCGCCGCCGCCATTGGCAGTGTCGTCGCCGAAGCACGGCGGAGCTGCCGTGCCAGAATTCCAGAATTGGCTAAAATTGGTTCCTGAGATTGATTTTGAATTTTTTTAGGATATTTGTAGGTACATATAGCGCGTTTTAATTTCTGAAGAAAAATTCAGGGAATTCGAGGACCACTGGTAGGCGCATTCAATAAGTTTCGCTTTTTGGGCATCAAATTGAGTATGAATCTTTCACCCTATTCTTTGTTATGGAATTGAAGTCAAATTAATAATAATAAAGTGTTTTGTATCCTTTAAAATATATCTATAATTATTTACGGATTACTAATGGAGGTAGAACCGGAAATTATTCTCTGTTGATTTATTTTACAGTTTGAATGCATAATAATATCTGATTTATCCACTTTATGGTTTGAATACATGTATTACTCCCGTACTTGACTACTGTTAAATTGAAAAATCGAGATATGATTGCATTTCTTGATGCATGTTTGTTTATTTATGTGATTACGGTTGAATTGGAAAATGAAGACTAAGGAAAAACGAAAAATTATGTAATTAAGTGAATGGATAAATAGGGAACCCTACCGTGAACGTTATCTTATACCGGACGGAGTATCGAGATTTGGTAATTTGACGCTCATACTTGACGGGGTATTGAGGTTTAGTAGTCTGATGCTCATACCGGACAATGTATGGGTACGATCCTTTAATTGAAAATGTTAAAGGAAAAGGTTCACGCGTAGTGGAGACATCCCTATGAACCCCCATGGATACCAACAGACTGATGGAAAGGGACAGTTGTTATTTGATTTTTTGAATATGGATTTATAATATGTGCATGTTACCAATTGCATATGAAATCATGATAAGTGTTATAGTATTGTCCCTATAGGTTTTTTTTATAAATCTCGCTGCGGTAAGTGGACGGTAAATAATTTTATTATTAATAAATACATTTATTTAATTAAGTACTCCATTAGTTATTTTGATTTTCTACCAACCTTCATTTCTGTGTTGGTGAATAGTGTGATATTCTTACTGAGCTAATATAGCTCATTTTTTATTTAACCATTTCAGATCAAGAGGACCAGAATCCAGAGTCTGATCTACAAGAGGTTTGCGAATAGAATACTACTTTTATTTATTTTTCGTTTATTTCTTCAATTTTTTTGTATTTTCTTCAAAACGATAATTCTCGTAACACTATTTGAGACTTTAAGTTTATGTGTAAGGAATGTAAATCTTAACTATTTATTTCGCTTCAGCACTAAATTTATAATTTATTTCTTTTAGAATTTTCGGAGTTGTTACAACGAAGCTAATCAATATAGTTTTTAACTAGCATGTGTATCTCAATAAATACATAATATATTGTCAATGGAATTAATACTTGCCCAAATATGGAATTAGAAGTCTTAGACAGTAGTGTTCTAAAAACTATTTATATCCACTCATGAAACTCTTCTTTTTATATATATATATAGTTTAATGATGAACTTGAGATATTTTTGTAATATGATACTAAATTATTTATTAATTGATATTGCTAAACATTATTAAGGGCATAATAATCTTCTAGTAATATGATCAACTTCTAAATAAAAACTATTTCAACCCACTAAAATGTTACGCATATATAATATTTTATGAAAATGGGTGCATAAATATTTATTTTTTCAGGTCAATTTTTGGAATATATTTTGTATATAAAAGTTTGCTTTTCAAAAAATTAAATAATAACACTTTAATAATTTTTTTTCGACATTAAGATAAATACTTCATAAATTAAATACTTGATCAATTGTCTTGTTGAAAAAAGAGACTAAAAGAATAGGATTATCCTCCATTAGGTAAAGTCATCATGTAAAAATAATCTCCCTTGCTATCTCTAAGAATTCAAATGAAAGATAAAGCATCATAAAACTACAAACTAAATTTAGAAAAGATAGAAAGTGAAGAATAATAACATTTAAAAATAATTGGGCATCATCCTCCAAAAGTATAAGGATAGAAACAATGTATAAAACCCACTTCAAAGCTTTAGATCAAATGCTCTGTTAGTCCTAAAATTTGAGATCCTCAGCATTATAGTAAATGTAACAACCTCGAAAATTCCAAAAGAAATAAATTATAAATTAAGTGCAGAACCGAAATAATTAATTAGAGTTTACATGTAATGGCCCCAGAAATTTAAAAGGAAATGTAATTTGAGTGCGGAAGCGAAATAAGAGTTAAGATTAACATCTCTTACACGATAACTTAAAAGTACTAAACAAATATCACGGAATAAATTCTCTGAAAAAAATACGAGAAATGAAAAAAAAAATAAAGGAAACTATAAAGTATCTAATTTCTACTCGCAGCCTTCTTGCGGATCGGGCTCGGGAACCATGTCCTCCTTATTTGAAATGGTTAAATAAGGGGTGAGCTACACTAGTCCAGTAAGGACATCACACTATATCGCCAGCACAGAATTAAAGGTTGGTAGAAAGCCAAAAACAACCAATGGAGCACTAAATTTAAATAAATTCGTTTATCATAAATAAAATTATTTACCATTTTACTTACCATTGGAGAATCTGTGAAAATAACCTATAAAGACAATAACATCATATAGATAATAACTTTATATACAATCAGTAATATAAAACGTATCATAAATTCATATTCATTGACAATAACTAATCATCATCGTTTCTCATTTCACCAGCCTACTAGTATCCATGGGGATCCATAGGGGTGTCCCCGCTACACATGAATCATTTTCCTTAACAATCTTAATTCCACGGCCGTCCCCATACTCCGTCCTGTATGAGCACCAAGATATTAAACCTCAATACCCCGTCCGGTATGAGGGTGAAGCGGGCCGTCCAAATATCTCGTTCGGTATGAGCACCAAATGACCAAGTCTCCATACCCCGTTCGGTATGAGACAACGTTCACGGTAGGGTTCCCTATGAACCCGGTCCGTCCACCATCTCTCAAGATATCTAGTGAAGCTGTCACCTTATCTGTTTATTAGATCACATCCCTTTCTTGTTTATCCTTAATCTCTGTTACCAAATTAAACACAATCACATAAACAATGAACGTGAATCCGGTAATACAATTATGTATTAAATCCTAAAATCACACAGTGGTCAAGTAATACAGTAATACACGTAGTTAAAACTCTAAAACTAGAAATCATCATGCCTTTAAACTGTAAAATAAATCAACAGAAATCAATAGAGAACAATGTCCGATTTTGGTCTCTATTAGTAATCCGTAATTAATTATGCATATTTAACTAACATGTGCAAAAGAATGTATTAATATTTATTCAAACTTCACATCTATGATAGGAAATAGGGTGAGGGGTCCTTACCTGATTTGACACCGAAAACTAAATGGTTACTGCGCCTACAGGCGGTCCCTGTGTTCCCTGAATTTTCATTCGAAAACTGGAACGCGCTTATGGTACCTACAAATGTCCCAAATAAACTAAAAAATCAGTCTCAAGGCCAATTCGACCAATTTCGAAAATCCAGCACGACGGCTATGCTGTGCTTCGGCGACAGCACCACCGCCCGCGGCGGTGACCCGCCTCAGGTTGGCTGTTTTCGGCCGAATTCAACAAAACTTGCATCGATTCCTGTGAGAAAACACACTTAGTGTAACACTCAAATTTTTATTTTTATTATTATTGGAATTATTTTGATTTTATTTCATTTTAATAATTAATTTATTAGGTAATAATTATATGCTTTAAATTTAATTTATTTTAATTTAATAGAAATAATAATAATAATAATGATAAAAATGGGTAAAATTATTTTTTTGATTTAATTGAAAATGATTTTGGGAAAAAGGGGTGAAAATTTGGATTTTATGGGTGTTTTGGAAAAGAAAATCGAAAACCGGGGGTCAAAATACAATTTAGAAAAATTGCGCTACGTCAGCAGACATGTCAGTAGCCGGTCAGCAGCCCTGGACAATTAGGACACGCCGCGTGGCAGGGACACTGACGCGGGAGGCCACGCGGGACGGAGCCACGTGAGCGATCCGCGTGCATACGATCGGACGGCCCAAATCTGTTCCCTCGCGCACGGACGACCCAGATCAAAAGAGCGTGCGAATGGCCTAGATTTCACATGTGCGGACGGTTCAGATTGAATCACGCACGGACGGCCTAGATCGCATCGCGATGGTCAGTTCATATTTATTCTCAATTTAATCGCGATCGGATGACCCTGATTAAAACGTGATGGACTGCTCACATTAAAAGGGAAAGGTTATAAATAACCTCATCCACACCCAACCCCAAACCCTAGTCGCCAGAACCCTCGCTGGAGATGACAACCCAGCCACCGGAGGAACCAACTGCCGTCACCCGCCGCCGCACCGGAGCACCTTCTGGCCGCTAAACGAGGTAAAATTTATTTTCTTGGCTCGATTTTCAATGTTGAACCCACATGTGGAAAAATCATAGCCAAACTACCGGCTAATTGGTCGGAAAATACTGCCAAAGCCCAGCAGTGCCGCCGCAAGATTCCTCAATTTTTGCCTCTGATGAGGCCCTTCTCGATTTCTGTTCGATGTAATTTTTATACCACTGTGACCACCGTCCTTTTCTCTACAGATTGACCAGAGCAAAACACCAAACTGCTATTCGCACCGGAGAAACTGCCGCACCCGAGAGCTCCGCCGCCAGTAAGTCTTGGTTTTTAGATTTTTTTGGCTCACCGAGGGCACTAGGGGTGTTTTATCATAGGAACCAATGCAAAATTGGCAGAATTCGGCTAAAAATGGCCAAAAACGGCCAACTCAATGCGGATCGCTGCCGTGGGCGGCGTTGCCATCGCTGGAGCATGCTGGAGCCGCCGTGCCGGAATTCTAAAATTGGTCGAATAGGTCCTGGGTCTGATTTGAGGTTTTTGGGGACATGTGCAGGTACCGAAAGTGTGTTTCAGTTTCCGAAAAAAAATTTAGGGAATCTAGGGACTGCCCGTAGGCGCTGGGAGAACCCGATTTCAGACTCCGAAACAAGTAAGGATCCCTCACTCTATTTCCTATCACGGCATTAAAGCTTAATAAATGATAAAAACTATATTTTATGAATTAATAGATATGTATAATTAATTAAGATTGCTAATGGGGCCCGAAACTGATGTAATTGTCGGTCTGTTCCTGTTTGATGTATTTTATAGTCTAAATGTAGTATAGTATTTGATTGTTTATTCTGTGATTTCGTATGCATGAATCACTGTTAATCTATTATGCTTTGAATTATTATAAACCTGATGTTGTGTTGCCTTATTTGGTGTGCGTTACTGATTTACGTATTCATATTGATTGGGTAATTGAGACTAAGAAAAATTAAAAGGTTATGTGAATTTATAAATGGATAAGTTGACAGCCTCACTAGATATCCTGGGAGATGGTGGACGGACCAGATCCATAAGGAACCCTACCGGGAACGTGGTCTCTCATATCGGACTGGGTATGGAGACTTTAAATGTTTTGGTGCTCATACCGGATGGAGTATGGGGACGACCCGCTTTACCCTCATACCGGACGGGGTATTGAGGTTTATAATTTTGGTGCTTATACTGGACGAGGTATGGGGACGACCCTAGAATTAAGGTGAATGGTTCATGTGTAGCGGGGACAACTATGGATCCCCATAGATACTGGTTGGCTAATAAAAGAGGAAATTTGTTGTCTGATGATTGGAATATAAAAGTATGATATATGTTATATTACAGAGTGTACATGATCTTATGATGTTTATGATGTTATTGTTTTTATAAGTTGTCTTCATGAATCTCACCGAGGTAAGTGGACAGTAAAGAGTTTTGTTATTGATAAATGAATTTGTTATAAATTATGCTTCATTGGTCGTTTTTGTTTTCTACCAACTTTTACTACTGTGACAATGAGATAGTGTGACATCTTTACTGGGCTAGTGTAGCTCATTCCTTATTTAACCATTTCAGATCAGGAGGACTTGGTTCCCGAGCCAGTTCCGCAGGAAGACGACGAGTAGAAGTCTAAGAATTTATTAGTTTTCCTTATAGTATTCATTCATAGTATTTCCTTTAGTTAGTTTATTCTTTCATATCTTTAATACGTTTTGATTATTGTGTAAGGGATGTTAATCATAATCTATTTTATTTCGCTTCCGCACTTAGAATAAATATATACATTTTCTTTTAATTTCCAGGACCGTTACACTTAGAGCCCTCGATGGACCAAAAAAAATGTAGAAAATAAAAACTCACTAGCGGTGGAGCTCTCCGGTGTGGCGGCTCCTCCAGCTCACGTTGCAGTTGTGTATTTTGCTTCGGCCAACCTGTAGAGAAGGAAATATTAATCACAACGGTGGAAAAATTACATCGAACGGGAATCGGAAAGGGCCTCATCGGAGGCATTTTCTGAAACACCCCGCGCGGCATTTTTTGGCCAATTAGCCGGTTCTTTCACTCCGATTTGGCCATGGGCGGGTTTAAAAAATGAATTTCGTGCAAGAAGGGAAAGTTTTACCCCGTTTGGCAGTCGAAAATTGCTCCGGTGCGGCGGCGGGTGGTGGCGGTCGGCTCCCCGGCGACTGGGTTGTCTTCTCCGGCGAAGAGCTTTGGCGGCTATGGTTAGGGTTTGGGTGCGGATGAGGTTATTTATACTCATCCACTTTTAATCTAGACCGTCCTTTCATGATTAAATAATGAGTGAATATGGACCGTTTATTACGATTTAATCTGTACCGTCCGTGCGCGATCCAATCTGCCCTGTTCGTGCGCGATGCAATCTGGGCCATCCGTGTGTGTTTTGATTCTGGGCCGTCCGTGCGCGCGGGAACGAATCTCAGCCGTTCGATCGCGCGCACGCAGATCGCCCACATGGTTCCCCCCGTATGGCCTCCCGTGTCAGCGCCTCTGCCACCTAGCGCGTCTTGGTTGGTCGGGGCTGCTGAACGAGCATCTGACGTGGTGTAATTTTTTTAAATTGCGTTTTGATATTTGATTTCTAATTTTTCTTTCAAAAATACCCCTATAACCCAAATTTTCACCCATTTTTTCCAAAATTATTTTCAATTAAATCCTTAACTAATTTTTGACCCTTTTTTATTACTTTTATTTTTAATAAATCAAATTAAAATAAAATAAAATAAATTAATAAATAATTATATTTATAAAAAAATAAAATAAAAAAAAATAAATAAATGTTGGGTGTTACAATCCACCCCCTCCCCAAAAGAAATTTGGTCCCTCAAATTTGTCTTCTACTCTCGATCGAACAGCATGGGATACTGGGCTCTAAAGTCTGATTTTAGCTCCCATGTAGCCTCCCTTGGTGTGTGGTTCTGCCATATGACCTTTACAAATGGTATTTTTTGGTTGCGGAGTAACCTACTCTTTCGATCCGCAATGCCGACTGGTACTTCTTCGTAGGATAAATCCTCCTGGAGTGGAAAAGGTTTGTGGGCCAAGACATGAGAGGGGTCCAGGTTGTACTTGCGTAGCATGGACACATGAAACACATTGTAGATCTTAAAAAGTTCCGGAGGCAATACTAGTCTGTAGGTGGCGGTACCAATCATGTCTAAAACTTCAAATGGTCCAATAAATCGGGGGTTTAGTTTCTCTCTCCTGCCGAACCTACTGATTCTCTTGAAGGGAGTGACCTTGAGGAACACCCGGTCGCCTTCCTCAAATTCTAAATCTCTCCTCTGGGTGTCTGCATAACTCTTCTTCTGCTCTGAGCCGTTTGAATGTTCTTCTTGATCTTAACTATTTTGGATGTAGTCTCCTCTACCAGCTCTGGGCAGAACAGTTTTTTATCGCTCACTTCTTCCCAACGAATCGATGATCTGTATGGGCACCCATATAACGCCTCATATGGAGTCATGCCAATACTTGCTTGGTAGCTATTGTTGTAGGCGAACTCTATCAGGCGTAGATGGTCATCCCAATGGCCCCCAAAGTCAAGGACACAAGCTCGGAGCATATCCTCAAGTGTACAGATTGCCCTTTCTGACTATCAATCAGTCTGAGGGTGGAAAGCAGTACTGAGGGATAGCTTCGTTCCCATGGCTTGCTGAAAGCTACTCAGAAACTGAGAAGTGAACCTAGGGTCCCTGTCAGACACTACTGTCGTTAGGACTCCATGCAATCTAACTATTTTCCGGATATACATTCTTGCTAACTTGTCCAAGGCATCGGTCATCCTGATGGCCAAGAAGTGGAAAGACTCGGTAAGTTGGTCAACAATTATCCAAATGGCATCATGTCCTGAGCGTGCCTTAGGTAACCCTGTCACGAAGTCCATGGTGATATGTTCCCACTTCCATTCTGGGATCGGTAATGGCTTAAGTAACCTGTCTGGGCGCAAATACTCTGTCTTGACCTGCTGAAATACCAAGCACTTAGACACAAAGTCAGTTATGTCTCTTTTCATCTCGTTCCACCAAAATCGGGGTCGCATACTTTGGTACATTTTAGTGCTTCCAGAATGCATGACAAACTTTGAGCTATGGGCCTCTGTCATGATGTCTTTCTTTAACTCACTGCCACCTGTAACACACACTCTGTCCTGGAATCAGAGTAACCCATCGGTGGAGACTTGAAATTCTGAGCTAACTCCCTGTTCTGCATCATTCTTGAGGGCTGCTGGGGCGGGATCAGTTGACTGAGTTTCTCTTATTCTCTGGATTAACTCAGGATGAACAGTCAGATGACCCAAACATGTGACTCTCCTTAAGTCTTGAAGTCGAACCTGTTGTGTGGCCCCAATTTGTCTGCATTCTGAAACCATCAAATGGGCTAATATACCTGCACTTTTTTTGCTGAGTGCATTGACTACCACGTTGCCCTTACTCAGATGGTAGAAGATGTCACAATCATAGTCCTTAAGAAGTTCTATCCATCTTCTCTGACGGATGTTCAGATCCTTTTGAATGA
Organism: Carica papaya; assembly: GCF_054855325.1. NCBI lineage: Eukaryota > Viridiplantae > Streptophyta > Magnoliopsida > Brassicales > Caricaceae > Carica > Carica papaya. The sequence goes on along the minus strand of NC_142314.1, from coordinate 8,349,060 downwards.
ATATGTGTTTCAAATTCTAGTGATCGGTATAGATTTGAAAGGTCTCTCTATATAAATAATGGCACCAAGTCTTCAAGGCGTGTATGATTACGGCAAGCTCTAAGTCATGAGTAGGATAATTTTTCTCATGACTCTTTCTGGACCCATAGGCTATGATCTTCCTATGCTGCATTAATATCACAAGCTAGGCCTAGATAGGAGACATCACTGTAAATTGTATATCCCCTCGATCCACTCGGTAAGGCCAGCACAGGTACAGTAGTCATCCGCTTCTTTAGTTCTGAAAAACTTCTTTCACAATCCTCATTCTACTCAAAGTTGGTATTCTTCTTTATGAGTCAGGTTAGGGAAGCAGTTATACTATAAAATCTTTCAACAAACCTGCGGTAATAACCCGCCAATCCAAGAAAGCTACGGATTTCTTTAACTGATGTCAATTTCTCCCAGCCGAGCACCGCTTCAACCTTTTGAGGGTTCACTGATACTCTATCCTTTGATATGATGTGTCCTAGGAATGTAGTCTACTCTAGCCAAAATTCACACTTACTTAACTTTACATATAACTTCTTTTCTCTAAGAACCTGTAAAATTTGAGCTAGATGGTGAGCATGTTCCTATTTACTTTTTGAATAAACCAGGATGTCATCGATGAACACGATGATAAATTGATCTAAGAGTTATCTGAAGACTCTGTTCATCATATCCATTAAGATGGTTGGGGCGTTGGTTAGCCCAAATGGAAACTCATAGTGTCCGTACCTAGTTTGAAAAGCCGTCTTGAGGATGTCTTTTGTCCTTATTTTTATCTGATGGTAACCTGATCGCATGTCTATTTTGGAGAAGACCTGCGCACCCTGCAACTGATCAAAGAGGTCATCAATCCTGGAAAGGGCATACTTATTCTTGATTGTGACCCTGTTTAATCCTTTATAATCAATACATAGTCTCAACGTTCAATCTCCCTTTCTAGTAAAAGTGACTCTGGTACCCCAAGGGGACACACTATGTCTGATAAAATCATTGTCCTACAATTCAGTGATCTGTTTTCTCAGCACGTCCATATCAAAGTGGCTCATGCGGTAAGGAGCAACCGAAATAGGCTGGGTGCCTGGCTGTAGATATATGGTGAACTCAACTTCCCTGTCCACTGGTTGTCCGAGTAGTTCATCCGGAAACACATCTGAAAAGTCTCAAACTATCGGAATCTCTTGAATACAATTCTCTTTATTAGGTTTCCCTAGTTAGAGAAAACAGCAAGGTTAAGGTACTCGATGAATAAGAAAACTTGTCATCAAAGAATAAGTACTAAATGATTTTATTAATTTGCAAATGGCCCCTCATTAGGAGGATTGAATACAACCTTTTTACTAAAACAATCTACGGTGGCATGATACGTCGCTAGCTAATTCATTCCTAAAATTACATCAAAATTCTCCGTGTCTAATTCTATTAGGTCTACACTCAGTCTCCTATCTGCTATCTCTACGGCACAAGCCCTGTAGACAACTTCTTCCAATTGTGTTCTACTCCCAGCAGTAGATACAAACAACATAGAATCAAGTTTATCAGGTAATACATTAAATTTTGATGCAAAATCAGGTAAAACAAATGAATGTGATGCACCAGTGTCAATCAAAACATTAGCAAGATGGTTACAGATAGTGTACATACCCTGTACCACGTCCGGGTCAGCTTCAGCATTGTAGTGACTAAAAAAAAAAAAGAGGAGAAACGGATGGGCAGACGGAGAGAACGATACAAGTATTGGAAGATTTTTTGAGAGCCTATGTTATCAATGTGGGGGGAGATTGGGAGGACATGCTGCTCTTAATAGAATTTACATATAATAATAGTTATCATGCCAGAATCAAAATGACTCCTTATGAAGCTCTGTATGGTCGACCCTGTAGGTAGCCGGTGTGTTGGAGTGAAGTGGGAGAGAGACAGCTGTTGGGACCAGAAATGGTAGAGGAAACTACGGCTAAGGTGCTGGTGATACAGCAGAATTTACAAGCAGCTCAAAGTAGACAGAAGGGGTATGCAGACAATCGCAGGAGAGATTTGAGCTTTGAAGTAGGGGATCATGTGTTCCTGAAAATATCTCTCATGAAGGGTTTATTGAGATTTGGAAAAAAAAGGGAAGTTAAGTCCCTATTTCATAGGGCCGTCTGAGATTTTGGAGAAGGTGGGAGTGGTTGCGAACATGGTAGCGTTCCCTCCTCAGTATAATGGGGTTCACAATATGTTTCACATATCCCTACTACGAAAATATCACCCGAATCCGAATCATATCTTAAGGTATGAATCGTTACCATTGGAGAGTGACCGGTCTTATGGAGAGGAGCCAATCCGGGTTCTCGAGCAACAAGAAAGGAAGTTGAGAAGCAACGTGATACCTATGGTGAAGATACAATGGAGGCATCATGCGACAGAAGAGGCAACATGGGAATTGGAGGACAAGATGAGATAAAATTATCCGAGATTGCTCGGGGGTAAGATATCAAAATTTGAGGGACAAAATTTTTTTTTAGGGGGGGAGTATATATAGTGACGGAAAAAAAGAGAGGGGAAAAACGATGCCGTTTTGAAGAAAAAAAAACGACGTGATTTTGAAGAGGGAAAAACGATGTTGCTTTGAAAGGGGGAAAACAACATTGTTTTGAGGAAGCTGGTGGAATATAAATAGGGGACGGGGAAGGAAAAAAAAAGAGAAGAGGAAAAAAAAAGGAAAAGAGAAAAACAGAGAAGAAAGAGAGCATGAAGGAGAAAGAAAAGAGGAAGAAAGGTTCCAGAAAGAGAGAGAAGGGAATCGGAGCGGAGAAGAGCGAGACGGGAGAGAGAAGGAGACCGCGGACGGTGATAGCACGATCGGCAGGAGGAAGGAAGATGAAAATAGGAGGTATGGTAAAGATTTAATTTCATGTGTGGATTTAAGATTGGAATGTTGATGAGAGATTTGGCTTGGTTAGAGGTATAGTGTTTATTTGTGAGTGCATATGGAGGTGGCAGTGTACGAAGGAGGCTGTGTAGGGAGTGAGTGTGCGGTGTGAGTGAGTTATGTGGGAGGAAGTAGGTCCGCGTGAGCACCGCGGGAGGAGAAAGGAGGATGGCGATGTGAGTGAGGTTCGAGAGAGAGGTAGGGATGCGGAGTGAGTGGAGGCCGAGAAAGAGAAGGATTTGTGGTGTGAGTGAGGTGTGTGAGAGAGAGCCGGTCTGTGTGAGCATTGCAGGAGGAGAGAGAAGGAGGATGCCGGTGGGAGTGAGGTCCGAGAGAGAGAGAGGTAGGGATGCGGAGTGAGTGAAGGCCGGGAGAGAGAAGGATTTGCGGTGTGAGTGAGGTCTATGAGGGAGTGGAGTGTGATTGTTAGGGGCCTTGCGAGAGAGAGTAGATTTGGGGAGCACCGAAGGATGAGAGAGAAGGAGTAGGTGGAGTGAGTGAAGTCGATAATGGAGTGGGCGTGTAGTGTGAATGAGGTTCGTGAAGGAGATGAGTGTGATTGCTGGGGCTTTGTGAGAGAGTAGGATCGGGTGAGCACCAAGGGGGAGAGAGAGAGAAAGAGTAAGCAGTGTGAGTGAAATCTGTGACGGAGAGGGAATGCGGTGTGAGTGAGGTCCATGAGGGGGAGGAGTGTGGTTGTTGAGATTGGTGAGAGAGAGCAGATTTGTGTGGGCATGCCCGTAGGAGACCGCGAAAGGAGAGAGAAGGAGGAACGCGGTGTGAGTGGGAACCCTTAGAGTGTGCTGCAGGAAGAGGGAGAATGAGAAGTAGTGGGAGGTTGGGATTAGTGCAAGCAGAAGAAATGAAAACAGGGTTGGGAGTAGAGGTATGTTGGGAAATTAGAGAGTAAAAAAGGGAGATCTGTGGAGCGTGCATGGTGGGAATTACATATAGGTTGTCGTACCTTAGTGGTCGGCAAGGGAAATTTGTGGTTGTGTGTATGTTAAATACTACTGGATACACTATAGGGGGAGCGCCGACATTAGTGGTTATGAGTAGAGATAGTAGGTTGGCCACCGATAGTGGTGTTAATCGGGAGATCCCGACGGACAGGGGGCTAGGTCGTCGATATTGGTGACGGGAGAGAATGATAACTGTGTGTCTGTGTGTGGCCCATTAGAGGTCGAGAGGTGGCTAATGGTCGCCGATGTTGGTGACGGGAGAGAATGATAACTGTGTGTGTGTGTGTGGCCCATTAGAGGTCGAGGGGTGGCTAATGGTCGCCGATGTTGGTGACGGGAGAGAATGATAACTGTGTGTGTGTGTGTGGCCCATTAGAGGTCGAGAGGTGGCTAATGGTCGCCGATGTTGGTGATGGAAGAGAATGATCATTGTGTGTGTGTGGCCCATTAGAGGTTGATAGGTGGCTAATGGTCGCCGATGTTGGTGACAGGAGAGAATGATCATTGTGTGGGTGTGTGGCCCATTAGAGGTCGAGAGGTGGCTAATGGTCGCCGATGTTGGTGACGGGAGAGAATGATCATTGTGTGTGTGTGTGTGTGGCCCGTTAGGGGTCAGTAGTTGGATGATGGTTGCCAATGTTGGTGACGAGAGTGAATGATAATGGTGTGCGTGCGTGGCCTGGTAGGGGTCGAGAGGCAGATGGTGGTCGCCGATTCTAGTGGTGGGTGACAATGTTGGTATGCTTGGGGTGGCGTTTGGGGACGGTCACATTTGATAGGTATGATCGTTGAGATACCGGGGTGAGCTTTAGCCTTGAGTAGTCTCATGGTGATAGTAAAGTGGGGCTTGGGTTAAGTAATCAAATATTGGTGGGAGTATGAGGTTTTATATTGTTGCATCCCATACCTGTAACTTGATTCTTACCATACTGAGTTATATGGACTCACTCTTTATTCTTTACAAATGATGTAGGAACGAAATCCGGATCGAAGTTGCTGGTGTCCGAACCTAGTGTATAGAGCTACAAGATAAAGATTTTTCTTTTTTTTGATAGAATTGAGTGTGTAAAAGTTGATAGTAGTGTAAATAGTGAGTACGGTTGTATTGTATGCGATGTCTCGTGCATGATTGTAGGTTTATCTTGACCTTGAATATGAGATCGTGATAGTGTTTCTATGTGCATGACTGATTTGCTTATGGAATTGGTTGTTTTAATTACGCCATTAGAAGTGAAAAGAGAAAAAAGGAAAAGAAAAACAAAACAGGGCGTTACAGGTATCCTGCTGGGTGAGGTTGTAAGCCCTGCCCTGGATAGGAGGTCTGCCCCAATTCTGGTTCCTTGGGCACTCTCTCGCATAATGTTGGACACTACCACATATATGACAGGTGTTGTTGAGGCGGTAATAGGGTCGGTCCCCGTGATCTCTGCCGCAATGCTGACAGATCTTACCACGTCCTACCACTAGAGCTTGAGGGAGAGCCTGGATCACTGGCCTAGGCCTCTTGATCTATTGGACAGACACAGTAGGTGCTAGTCTACGGGGTGGAGCTGAGGGTCTGAGGTTCCCTGCTGCCTAAGGGAGGGTGTGGAAGTTCCTCTCCACCAGCTGTGCCTTGGCCAGAACGGCCGAATAGGTCTTGAGCTCTAGCACGAACAGATGCTGCCTGATCTCTGGGCGAAGGCCCCACTGGAATCTCTTAGCCTTCCTACCGTCATCCAACAGCGTCTCAGGGGAGTATCGGCCCAACTCCAGAAACTTACGAGCATATTCTGACACAGTCATGTTCCCCTAGACCAGGTGGACGAACTCTATCTCCTTCAGATGTCAAAGATGCTCTAGGAGGTACTCTGCATGAAAGGTTGCTATGAACTGGTCCCAAGTAACTGGAACAGGCAGGGTGGTCTGTTTAAGTTCCCACCAGCGATCTGCTTCTCCCACTAGCATGTAGGTAGCAAGGGTGACCTGCTCAGATGTCACCTCTAAGGTCTTGAAGGCCTTCTCTGTCTCTGCGAACCAGTACTCAACATCTTCAAAAGAGGATCCCCCTGTAAAAGTGGATGTGTTTAGTCTCTTATAACTCTCTATGTAGTCGGGGTCAATCATGGGAGGAACTGGGTCCCATGGAAAAGGGACTGGGCCAGGCTGAGGGTAGACTGGGGGACCTTGTGGTGGTATTTGTTGATACGGTAGGGGCACCGGATTGTACTGTGGCGGTGCCGGACAGTACTGTGGCGGTGCCGGACAGCACTGTGGTTGGAGCACCGGATCATACTGCGGTGGTGCCAGGTGGTACTGTGGAGGAGCAGGGTCGTACTGGGGTGGCTCGGGATCCTCTCGCTGTAGTGGCTGCTCAACTTGTGGCAGCGGGGGAGGGTAAAGTAGCTCCCTCCTCTCCTCTCGGCTCTGCTGTGCTGCAATGAGTCTCTCTAACATCTCAAATATCCTGTCCACGTCTTCCCTGAGCGAACCATCCCGGTCTGCTCGATTTAGTGGAGGTCTTCCTCTTCTCATCTCTCTGTACCTCCATTTCACAAGAAAGGGTTGAGTGATAATTCATTGTTTGGTGTTTCACTAAGTATTATTGTGTAAGGGATAGGTCCGAGGAACGCAACCTTGATACCAACTGAAACGGCCCCGAAAATTTAAAAGGAAATGTAATTTGAGTGCGAAAGTGAAATAAATGTTAAGGTTAACATCCCTTACACGATAACTTAAAGGTACTAAACAAACATCACAGAATAAATTCTCTGAAAGAAATATGAGAAATGGAAAAAAAATAAAAGAAACTATAAAGTTTCTAGTTTTTACTTGCAGCCTTCTTGCGGATCGGGCTCGGGAACCAGGTCCTCCTGATCTGAAGTGGTTAAATAATGAGTGAGCTACACTAGCCTAATAAGGACATCACACTATATCGCCTGCATAGAAGCAAAGGTTGGTAAAAAATCAAAAACAACTAATGGACCACTAAATTTAAATAAATTCGTTTATCATAAATAAAACCATTTACCTTTTTACTTACCATTGAGGAATCTGTGAAAACAACCTATAAAGACAATAATATCATATAGATCATAACTTCATGCACAATCAGTAACATCGAACATATTATAAATTCATATTCATTGACAATAACTAATCATCACCATTTCTTATTTCACCAGCCTACTAGTATCCATGGGGATCCATAGGTGTGTCCCTGCTATACGTGAACCATTTTCCTTAACAATCTTAATTCCAGGGTCGTTCTCATACCCCGTTCGGTATGAGCGCCAAGACATTAAACCTCAATACCTTGTCCGGTATGAGGGTGAAGCGGATCGTCCCCATACCCCGTCTGGTATGAGCACCAAATTACCAAGTCTCCATACCCCGTTCAGTATGAGACAACATTCACGGTAAGGTTCCCTATGAACCCGGTCCGTCCACCATCTCCAAGGATATCTAGTGAGGCTGTCACCTTATCTGTTTATTATATCACATCCCTTTCCTGTTTATCCTTAATCTCCATTACCAAATTAAACACAATCACATAAATAATGAACGTGCACCCGGTAATACAATTATATCTTAAATCCCAAAATCACATAGTGGTCAAGTAATACAGTAATAGATGCATTTAAAACTCTAAAATTAGATATCATCATGTCTTTAAACTGTAAAATAAATCAACAGGAATCAACAGAGAACAATGTCCGATTTCGGACTCCATTAGCAATCTGTAATTAATTATGCATATTTATCTAACTTATACGGAATACCGTATCATTATTTATTCAAACTTCACATCTATGATAGAAAATAGGGTGAGGAGTCCTTACCTGATTTGACACCGAAAACTAAATGGTTACTGCGTCTACGGGTGGTCCTTAGGTTCCCTGAATTTTTCTTCAGGAACTGGAATGCGCTTACGGTACCTACAAATGTCCCAAATAAACCCAAAAATAAGTCCTAAGGCCCATTCGACCAATTTCAAAAATCCGGCAACAGTGCCGTCGCCTGCGGCGCCAACCCACCTCGAGTTGGCTATTTTTGGCCGTTTTCAGCCAAATTCAGCCAAACTTCCATCGGTTCCTGCGAGAAAACACACTTAGGGCCCTCGGTGGGCCAGAAAAAATGTAAAAAATTAAAACACACTAGTGGTGGGGCTCTCCGTTGCAGCAGTTCCTCCGGCTCACGTTGCGGTTGGGTGTTTTGCTTCGGTCAACCTGTAAAGAAGGAAACGATGATCACAACAGTAGAAAAATTACATCAAACTGAAAACAGGAAGGGCCTCATCAGAGGCGTTTTCTGAAACACCCCGCGGCGGTGTTTTTCGGCCAATTGACCGGTTCTTTCAGTCTGATTTGGCCATGGGTGGGTTTAAAATTGAATTTCATGCTAGAGGAGAAATTTTTACCTAGTTTGGCGGTCGAAAATTGCTCCGGTGCGGCGGCGGGTGGTGACGGCCGGCTCGTTGGCGGCTGGATTGTCTTCTCCAGCGACGATCTCTGGCGGCTAGGGTTAGGGTTGGGTGCGGACGAGGTTATTTATACCCATCCACTTTTAATCTGGACCGTCTGATCGTGATTAAATAGGGTGTGAATCTGGACCGTTCATTGCGATTCAATCTGGACCGTCTGTGCACGATCCAATCTGGACCGTCCGTGCGCGCGAGAACGGATGTCAGTCGTTCGATCTCGCGCACGCGGATTGCCCACATGGTTCCTCCGGTGTGGCCTCCCGCATCAGCGCCTCTGCCACCTAGCGCGTCCTAGTTTGTCGGGGCATCTGATATGGCGTAATTTTTTTAAATTATATTTTGACTTCCGGTTTCTGATTTTTCTTTCAAAAATACTCTAAGAACCCAAATTTTCTCCCATTTTTTCCAAAATTATTTTCAATTAATCCTTAACTAATTTTCACCTTTATTATTATTATTATTATTGTTATTTTCATTAAATCAAATTAAATTCAATTCAATTTAATTCAATTCAATTCAATTAATAAATAATTATATTTATAAAAAAATAAAATAAAAATAAAAAAAATAAATGTTGGGTGTTATATTACATTCCTTACACAATAACTTAAAGTACCAAATAGTGCTACGGGAATGAACATTTTAAAGGAAATAAATGAAAAATAAATAAAACTGACATCCTACTCGCAACCCTCTTATGGATCAGACTTTGGATCTTGGTTTTCTTGATCTTAAATGGTTAATAAAGGAATGAGCTACACTAACTAGTAATAATATCACACTACTCACCAACATAGAAATGAAGGATAGTAGAAAATCAAAATAACTAATTGAGTTTTTAATTAAACAAATTTATTTATCATAAACAAAATCGTTTACCGTCTACTCACCATAGCGAGATTTACAAAAATAACATGTAGAGTCAATAACATAACACATATCATGATTTCATATGCAATCGGTTGGAACAACAAATTATCTCTTTTATCAGCCTATTAGTATCCATTGAGGTTCATAGGGATGTCCCCGCAACATGTGAATCATTTTCTTTAACATTTTCAATTAATGGGCTGTCCCCACACCCAGTCCGGTATGAGCACCAAATTACTAAATCTTAATACCTCATCCGGTATTTGGGTGAAACGGGTCGTCTGCATACCCTGTCTGGTATGAGCGCCAAATTACCAAACCTTTATACCTCGTTTGGTATGAGGCACATTCACGATAGATTTCTCTATATACCCGGTACGTCCACCATCTCCCAGGATATCCAGTAAGGCTGCCGTTTCATCCATTCACATAATCACACAATTTCTCGTTTACCTTTAATCTCCAGTTTCTCAATTCAACCGCAAACACATGTAACAAACAATACATGCATTCAAAACTATAAAATCAATCAATCAAATACTATCCTGCATTCAAACTATAAAATCAATCAACAGAATTGACAATGAATAATTTTCGGTTCTATCTCCATTAGTAACACGTAATTAATTATGAATATTTTTTAAATTGCACAAAATACCTTATTATTATTAATTTAACTTCAATTTAATAAAAGAGAATAGAGTGAGGGATTTGTACTCAAATTAATGACCGAAAAGCTAAACTTATTGACTGCGCCTACTGACAGTCCCTAGATTTCCTGAATTTTTCTTTGGAGATTAAAACGCGCTACAAGTACCTACCAATATCCCAAAAAACTCAAAATCAGTGTCAGGACCTCTTTTCAGCCAATTTCAATGGCACAGCGGCTCCGGCATGCTTCGGCAACGGCACCGCCACCTGCGGTGGCAGTACTGGGCTTTGCCCGCTATTTTCGATCAATCCGTCGGTCCTTTCGCTATGATTTGGCCATGGAGATGTTTAAAATTGAATTCCGAGCAAAGAAATTTTTTTTTACCTCTATTCACAGTCAAAAGTGGCTCTGGCGCGGCGGCGGGTGGCAACGACTTCTATTCCTGACAGTTGGGTCTTCTTCTCCGACGAGGGTGTCTGGCGACTAAGGTTAGGGTTTGGTGTGAAGATGCTTATTTATATCCGTTTTCTTTTAATCTGGACTGTCCATCGTGTTTGATTTGAAACGTCCGATCGCGATTGAATAGGGAGTGAATCTGGACCGTTTATCGCGATCTGATTTAGGTGGTCCGATCGCATTTAAATAGGAAGTGGATTTGGACCGCCCATCGCATTTAAATCTGACCGTCCGATCGCGTTTAGGAAGGGAATGCATCCGGATCGTCCGTGCGTGTTGGGAGCGAATCTGAACCATTCAATCACGGGCACGCAGATCGCCAGCGTGGCCTCCCGCGTGGCACCGCGTTAGCATTCCTTGTCACGTGGCTCGCTCCGGTTCATCGGGATTGCTGACTGGTCATTCTACGTGGCACAACTTTCTTAAATTGCGTTTTGACCATCAGTTTCTTATTTTTCATTTAAAAATATCTGCAGAATCCAAATTTTCACTCATTTGTTCCAAAATTATTTTCAATTTAATCCTTTGCCTATTTTTTTATTTTTATATTAAATTAAAATTCAAAAATTTTAAAAAGTATGTTTATAAATTAATTTAAATTATATTAAAATTAATTTGAGTATTACAGTAAAAATTATTCTCAATAAAATAAATTGTATAATATAATAATACTGAAACAATGACTATAAATTATTGGGAAAAAAAATTATTAGAAAGTAAGAAAATAAATGAGATGTTGACTGATAAAAACTTTCCAAATCATTAGTACTCAACAGTAGCAAAAATTATTAGATCTTGTGAAATCATTAGATTCACCTCCTTTTGTGTTGAATTTGACAATTAATAAATGAGATTCAATTACCGATAAGTCTTTTCACCACCAAAAAACTCCAAGTCATCATGAATTAAATTTATTCTACAATCTTGCTTTATGATGAAATAAATTCTTATTCGGTTAGCCTTAAAGAAAAAGAAAAAGAATGGATCTATAAATACATATTCTATAAATTTCTCACATAATGTTAAAACATTTAATAATAGTATTCTATAAATAAAATAAAATAAAATAAATAATTTTAGGATTTAAACTATCACAAAAATAATAATAATTAGATTAAAATTTTGACGACTTTTGATGAAAAGGTACAATAACAATAAAAATAAAATTTAATATCGAATAAGATAAGATAAAATAATATATTTAATAACTAATGCTTTAAATGTTATCAATATGTAACACAATATATAATTACTAAAACATCTTTTAATAATGTTCAATTAAACGTGTTTAAATTTAATTTGTTTTTAACTAATATATATATATATATTTAATTTTGATTACTAATTTCAATAAAATTTTAAATTATCCATAAATCCAAATAAAACCATAAGCAAAATAAAAAAATACAATAAAGAAGAGCCAAAAATGATGTGGATGTGAAAGATACTTAGGGTGGAGCCAAAAATGGTTGGGGGGGGGGGGGGGGGGGGATAAGGAAAAATAGATAAGGGCATTTTTAGTCTTTGAATATATTTTTAAAGCTAATAGATTGGGACAAATTTATTCCCAAAAAAAGAAAAGAAAATTGATATACTAATTTGTTTTTTGTATTTTCCTCCTGTTTAATTTTTTTTTTAATTTTCAGTAGTAAACATAAAATATTAACTTTTACCAAACCCTACATTTACACAATAATTACAAAAATAATTTTATTTAAACCAATGAAAAAACAAGCCATGGATATTCGATTTACCAAAAACTTTTAAATATTGGAAGTAAAAAAAAAGTCAGCACATTTATTTTAAATAAAAATATTTTTCTCAAAAAGTTTTTAAAAATAAAATAATTTTTAGGGATGAAAGCCAATTGATTTATTCACAAAATTATATCATTATTAGATTTCTAAATCATGCTTATAATTAATTATATCAATATTTAATTATCTTACTTAAATTATAATAGAATTTAAATTCCTCTATTTATATTTTTAGAAGAAACTTATTTTTTTTTTTAAAAAAAATAATAATACTAGGACACATGTCATCAATGACATGCAGCTCCCTCGGTCATACTTATATATATATATATATATATATTTCTTTTAATTTGGCACATTGCCATCTGTTTTCAATATTTTATTTTTTAAATAAATTTCAATTGACAACTTATGTTATAAAAAGATAATGCATTTTTTAGGATGAAGTGTGAGATATAAAACTCCAATGTTTACAGCTAATTTATATTCATCAAGTCAATGCACATGTATTTCCATATACATAGATATAAAAATGCATACACTGAAAAGCTTAGAAAGTCCACTGAAAATGGATGCACTTTCCCACCATGTAAGATTCAGCAGTACACTAAAAAAACAAAACCATTTTGTAATATAAAACAAAGCAAATATTATATTATTATTTATTTTCCATCAATTAGCACGTATGACAAATTTAACCAATTTATTATTATTTTATTTAATCTCCGCGTACGAAGTATAAACCCTTTTGTACAGCCTTGACCGTCGATCACTGATGGGGCCAGGAAGAGAAACATTACCAGGCGTTGATTGGGGCGAGTCACCAAAAGGAGGCCGAGGAGGAAATGTGCACATGGGGATTCCGTGTGTCGCGTCAGTAATCACGGAGATTACACCTTCGCTCCAGCTCATCACCTTTGTGTACTAAACATCTTTCCGCGGTCCAGTATTGAAACTCTAAATCCATCATCGTTAAATCCACGTGTCACGATCTTGTTTATCAGATTACACACTGGCATTACCTTTGATAACCAGTCAGCTGTTACATAGCAGATTTGCTGCCTCACGGACGCGGCAAAACACCCACTCTCTCTCCAACTTCCTCTTTTGTATACAAGTTTCCTTTTCTGTAATATTACTCACGCGTTTATTTTAGTAACAAAAAAAATATTATTTCGTGTAATTAATTATTATTATTTTTTAATAATTCTTTAAATACGCCATCAGTCTACGTTAGACCATTCAGTTACCGGTACACTATAAAAACAACATTCAAGTCTCTCTCTCCATCCCTATTTATCTCCACTCCACCATTGTTTTTTCTTACAGTAGATCACTCCATAAGATCATCTTATTCTTCATCGTCTTCTTCTGGTTTTTTATATATATCAGCAATGGTGCTCATCAGGTCTGCAAGCTTATGGCGCTTATCTGCGATTTTCATGGTGTTGGCGATTGTCGGAGCAGAAGATCCTTACAGATTCTTCACCTGGAATGTCACCTACGGTGATATCTATCCACTCGGCCTCCGTCAACGGGTATCGAAATTAATGTGATTCTTCTCTTTTTTGTTTTAATTAATGTGTTTATATATATATGGTTGATTAATATTTGTTGGTTAATACGTGGTTGATTACAGGGAATTCTTATCAATGGACAATTTCCAGGGCCTGATATCTACTCTGTTACGAACGATAATCTCATCATTAACGTGCACAACAGCTTGAATGAGCCTTTTCTTTTATCATGGTAATTAATTAGCTTGATCTAGTTGTTTGGTTATTATGCTTTTAGAAATCGAATTTTTAATTATTTAGATTGCACGAGTAAATTTCAAACTGCTTTGGAAAATAACCACGTATATATTTTACTCAAAATATGGTCGGAAGACTTTTTACTCAAAATGTAATAATTATGGTCAATAAAAATTAATGTATTCAGCACATTAAAATTTTTATAGTTTAAAAGTAAAAAAGTAAAACAAAAATAAAAAAAGTTTTGTGACCATTTAAATATAGTTTTGATAAAACAGTAGTTGGATTGGGACGGAATGGAATCATGCAATAAAACATGGACATGTAATTGGATTTTCTTGTCGTATAAGCGAGAATAAAATGATTTGCGTTTTATCATTCACGTAATGTAAAACGACAAGCATCTTTACGCATGTACTTTTCTGACACTTTTTTTTTTTTTTTTTTTTTTTGTCAATCCTCAATCAAGTTCCCAACATTCTCCTGATACACTTGTCTAATCTTACAAATTTAAATAGGACTTTGACTTTTTAATTAAAAAAAAAACAAGTGATTGGTCACGGGGATTGCCCTATTTTATTAATTACCCCCTTTTTTTTTTCTTTTCTGATTAAAAAAAAAAAAAAAAAAAAACTTTCTTATTTAATTAATTTTAAGTAATTTATGTTTTGATTGTAATTAACAGGAATGGGGTTCAGCAGAGGAGGAATTCATTTGAAGATGGAGTGTCCGGCACCACCTGTCCAATTCCTCCAGGCAAAAACTTCACTTATATTTTACAGGTCAAAGATCAAATAGGTAGCTTCTACTACTTCCCATCTCTTGCTTTCCACAAGTCTGCCGGTGGTTTTGGTGGGATTAAGATCCTCAGCAGGCCTCGAATTCCCGTTCCCTTCCCCGAACCAGCTGGAGATTTCACCCTTCTCATCGGAGATTGGTACCAACACGATCACTCCGTACGTAATTCAACCTATCAATATCTGGCGTTACAAATTTTTATACGACTTTTAAAAAATGTAAAGGTACTAATGCGTTCTATTTGTTTCAGGTCTTGAAGACATTGCTAGACCGAGGTCATAGACTTCCTTTTCCTGACGGAGTCTTGATCAATGGTCGCGGAACTACTACGAATAAGGCTTCTTTTACTGTTGAACAAGGTACTTTAAGATAAATCTTACTACTCCTTGTCAATTTTGAAAGTAGTTTATAAATTTTAATGGTAAAATTAAATGAAATTTGCAGGAAAAACGTACAGGTTTAGAATCTCAAATGTTGGGCTGCAAAATTCACTCAATTTTCGGATTCAAGGTCACCAAATGAAACTGGTTGAAGTTGAAGGGACCCACACAGTACAAACCTCCTATTCATCCATTGATGTCCATGTGGGCCAGTCCGTTTCAGTGCTAGTTACCATGGACCAGCCCGCACAGGATTACTACGTGGTAGCCTCAACCCGGTTCACCCGCAAAGTCCTCACCACAACCGCCACCCTTCACTATAGCAACTCGGCCCGTCCGGTATCCGGTCCAATCCCCGGCGGACCAACCACTCAAATTGATTGGTCTATAAACCAAGCTCGTTCTATCAGGTAGGTAAAATTAAATAATCAAAACCAGTTTCATGCAGCTTAAAACAAATGTAATGTTTTCTGACGGATCGTGTTTTAAAATTTGCAGGACTAATTTAACAGCAAGCGGACCAAGACCGAATCCACAGGGTTCATACCACTATGGTATGATTAATATTTCAAGAACAATCAAGCTTGAGAGCTCTGCAGGGCAGGTGAACCGCCGGCAAAGATATGCAATTAATGGAGTATCTTTTGTACAAGCTGATACACCCCTCAAGCTTGCAGACTACTTCAACATCAGCGGTGTTTTCCGAGTTGGAAGTATCCCCGATATTCCCACCGGTGGCCGGAATATCAGACTTGATACATCAGTCATGGGAGCTGATTACAGAGCCTTTGTCGAGATTGTATTTCAAAACCATGAAAACATTATCCAGTCCTATCATATTGATGGATACTCCTTCTGGGTTGTCGGGTATATAAAAATCCACATTCTATATACATTGTTTTACATATATGTGTAATGTATATAATCATGAATGATGTGAATCATTGTGTGAGCAGGATGAATGGAGGAGTGTGGACACCGGCCAGCCGTTCAGAGTACAATCTTAGAGACGCTGTGTCCCGTTGCACTACTCAGGTTAGACAAGTTCAAAATTCATCTCCAGTATTTGAATGACTAAATGATTTACTTGAAGAAGAAGTTAATATGGTTGTTGGTATATTCAGGTGTATCCAAAGTCATGGACTGCAATTTACATGGCACTTGACAATGTCGGGATGTGGAACGTAAGGAGTGAATTCTGGGCAAGACAATACCTGGGACAGCAATTCTATCTTCGAGTTTATACTCCAGTGAAATCGGTTAGGGATGAGTATCCAATTCCAAAGAATGCCCTGCTATGTGGAAGGGCTAAAGGCAAACACACTAGGTCTCCATAAACAGAATTTGATTGCTGCTAAAGTATTGTGATATTATTATATATATGCATAAGTATAAAGATCAAAACTCACCACAGATTAGAGGCTAAACTCAGGCTTCTTTAAGTATCATTCTTTTTCTTGAAAAAAATTTGTACTTGGCTTGTATCTAATAACAGTTGAATCCTTTCATATATTCTTATGATATTTTTTATATCTACCCATAATAAGCTCAACTTTTTTCATCTGCTGCCCTGATCTTTTTGTCAACCTATTTATTATGCTTAATACACTGTAATTTTTGAAAATGTGATTAAATAAATCGTAATAAAATACACTGCACTAAACCGCAATGCAGATATACCATAAGTAACTACAAAGGGGAACAACACCAAAAAAAAAAAAGTTAAAAGAGAAATTTCAATTTTATCATGTATGGTTTAAGGTTTTCCAATTTGAAACCTTGTGGTTTTTTTTTTTTTTTTTTTTTTTTTTTTTTCTCGGCAACTTGCAACCTCTTGATTTAAACGATAATCAAACTCATTTCATCATGAAAATAAAAGAGTCAAAGAAACTTAAGTGATGCTTGCTGATTAACATATAAATTGTAAGGTAGTGAATTGATAAAAAGAATCACAAGATCTCAAATTAAAGAACTTCAAACCATAAGAGGTAAAACTAAAATTCACTCAAAACTTCAAGAATAATAACAAAAATAAAAATACCAAAAGATATACAATGTTATGACCTACTCAGCAAAAAAAATAAATTCAAAGTCAACTGGCATAACAACTTCTTAGGTCATGATAGATACATTTAGGAAGGAGAAAGTGTAGATAAAAACTTAACTTGTTATATTATGTTCAAAAGACAAAAAGGGTTTATATAGAAAAGAAGATACATGCATATGGTAAACAATTACATACATGTATTTACATGTACCTTAAAATTCATGTATCTAATCTAAACATACATGCATCTTAATATAAATATATAATAAGGAAAATCTTAATTAACAAGTCAAGAACACAAATGTTTATCAAAATAGAAGTCAAGTAATTTGCTATAAGTACAAGTTAAATCTTTATAGGAAGCCTATCACATTTTTCACAGGGATAAGGATATTACAGTGCTAGTATCCATTAAAATACTGCGTGGGAAAAGGGAAATGCATATGAGATGGCAATTAAAGTGATAGATTACCCTGTATCATTCAGTAAGCTGTTCTTTCTCTGAAAATAGTCATAGCAGAAGAACGGAAATAGCCTAGCTCTCTAGTTCTGCTTCTGCAGTTTATTGGCTTTAAATATGATCAAACTATTAACAAATTCCTCTTAATTCCTCAGATTTTTACAGAGGCGAAGAAAAATGTTGTGGGATTGGAATACTGAATGCTCAATCATTTTGTAGTCCAGATGAAAACTTCTGCTCGAATCACAATGAGTACTTTTTCTGAGATTTAGTCCATCCTATACAGGTTACTTCTAAGTTGGCAGCTGTTACCCTCTACAGTGATGAAACAAGATTTTTGGCTCCTATCAACTTTTCTTGGTCGACCACTGCTAAGCAAGCAATACAATTAATTACATATTTATTCTTGATATCTATTACTTTATCCCAACAAGGAGATCTTCTGCATCTCTTCCTTGTGGCATTTACTCAATGAAGGATCAATTAGGTGATCAAATATATCACAGTGAAGTAAAGGCTTTGCCTGCAAAGTTAGTCAGATTACAGATTTTTGAAGCTCTAGAAATTTCATATCAGGAAAAGTCCAATGTCTGGTTATCTATTCTATCACCCAAAAGTACTAAGCTTTTGTGAATTGACTTGCTTGACAGAATTTGCTAGTTAGCTGCAATGAGTTCCAGAAGCACCAACATCAAACGAGTACATTTCTATCTTCTCATCAACGTCAAGATACTCATGTATTCTGGAGCCAGGTACCCAAAGTTTACAACGACCTTGATTAGCTTTGTGATTGAAACTTGCTAGACTGGCGAAGTACAACTGCAACTCCAAAATCGGACAGCTAAGAAAGTGATCAAATAGACAATTTTTCTAAGCATGTAAGCTTGTGTAAAACTAGAATCATATATATATATTGTAGCATTTGGTCAGCCATGATAGATTGCTCAAATTAATGTGGGTTCCATTTGGTTCAATTCTCATTCAATTTCGTGCCAAGAGAAAACCAAAAGACAAATTAAATCCCATTAGTTCAGCAGAGATTAACAGATAGAGCTTACTTCTGGTCTGCAAATGTCAGAGAGGAGAATGTTGGATCAATTCATTTCTCTATGAATTATTGGAGGGTCACAACCCTGATGAAGAAAATCTAATGCCTTGGCCATACCTAAGGCAACACTCTTGGCCGTTACTTGACTTGGGCCAAATTCTGCTTCAAGTTTCCTTTAGCAGATTAGACACAATTGCATACACATCCTTTCTGTCACAATATCCAATCATCTGAGCTAAATTATCATGCTTTGTAGGGACAATTTCTTTACTTCTCGGAGAAACTCCTTTGTTAATGATTCTTGAGCTTTGAGCACTTTGACAGCAGCAGCTCGACCATCCTCAGGCTTGGCTGGAAACCACTTGCTATGTCCCTCTTCTCCAATCACCATTTGAGGACTAAAATTGTTAGTGTCAGAACTCAACTCTCTTGTCAAGAAATGCCTGCCAGACCTCTCTGCCACTGCTAGTGCTAGCGTTTGAAACAAGTTTTCAGGAAAGGAATTTGGAACCTGCTGTGCTTTCTTGGGTCTGCTGTATTCTGAGTTTATAGCATGTTGTGTTGATAATGATGATGATGAGAAAGAAGGCTCAGTCAATGATTTGCTCAGCTGATGGGTAATTACAGATTGATTTAAACACTTGATTTTGGCAGATAACTGCAGATTGAAGGGCTAATAGACCTGTGGAGCCTTGGGGAAAAGTATCTTGAACCCGGATTGCAACTCTTCCAGCACAGTTTATATCTACAAATGTGCAAGTAGGAGGCAACCCATTAAGGAAGCTTATCAGAACTGAATATTTAAGCCTGCAAGAGTGTTAACCATACAACAAGAGGGAAATGAGAAGCAGAGACAGAAAGAAGAGTTTCAGTTTATCATGTTCATTATTCTGAAATGCTGCAGCCAAGAGCAAGCATTGCTGCATGGCCGAGTCTTACTTGATTGGACAATTTATCAATATAAGAGTCTCCTGTACAGACTTTTACAAGGATGTCAATCTTTCTGGAGCTGCAGATGTCTTCGTGAATATTGAAACTGTTGAAATAGAAGGACTCGTCCTTTTGATCTTGAGCATGAGCTGCAATCACACTATTGTTTTGCTTTAGATTTAGTTTTTTTCTTTCCTTCCATGTTAGGGTGGCTTTGGGTTTGAGTTTATATTTAGTTCATTGGAAATTTCATATCAACTTTTCAAATTACTCGAATATTTAGGCCATAAGTGGCAGAAAACAGTATCTGAGTTTTCATTTTTTAAATGTGTTCATTCTTTGTGCGCACAGATTATATTGTTATCAGAAATAAGAGCAAAATCTGAAACCGACAGCCAAAAATTCTTTGAATTTGGAAATAACTTGTTCTTTTCTTTTTTCAAACTAATATAACATGTAGTTGTTATTTTTCAAATGTAATTTCTACTTTCAACTATATTTTTACATATAAATATACATCCAAATTTAAAGAAATAAAAGTTCAACAATATCTTCAAGAACGTAATAGACAGACGTAAATTTTCACGATTTATAACATAACCCCCTCTATCGGCCTATAAATGTCTGAGGATCATGTTATTGACATGATAAATTGAATAAGAAATTACGCTACAATTTTCTGTAAGTAGAAAACTTCAGTCTAATTAATATCCAAAAATCAGCGACCCTGAGCACAGAGTCCGAGATAGAGAAGAAAGTTAACCAAATTTCTATCTGATGAGGCGCAACTGATTGGCACCTACACTATCCTCCAAAAGAATAGCTAAAAAGAGCCACAATGACAAGTGCAAAAAAAGTGTTTCAAACACATTGTTCCCGAACTGCTTAATCAATGATTTTCCCACATGTAATATCAAGTTGAAGCGACTCACACACCCAAAACTTGGTCAATTCTTAAACAGGCAACAGTAATTTATCTCATGCTCCTTAAACACACGCTGATCTAATCAATGCTTCTGAAAAGTTTTTCATGGAAAACACAGAAACCTACCCGCCAATGCTTTATATCATGCCAAGGGTAACTCCTTCCATGTACATAAGAGTGTTTTTCATGCCTTTCAAGCAAAATAATAAATAAAGGATGCGATACACAGGACTTAGATGGACACAAAAATTATGTGGCCGATCCATTTAGGTTTTATTGAGCTAAGCCTATGCCATAAACAGTATACCGTCCACTGCATTTATGTTTTCGAACATTAAGTGCGCCAAGAAACATGAAACTGCAGCAGTTTTCAACAATATTTCCCAAAAGACTTTGCTTGGTTTCTAGTTTGAATATGTAGCAGCGTTCATTCAGCAACCTGCACATACACGAAATAGTATATCAGACCATTACATCTTGATTAGGAAATAATATCTTGTTGACTGATATAGCCAAAGTATTGCATTCATAATGCAAGTATCTCAAATGCAGCATGAAATTTGAATTTTCTCAGAAACCATTTCTGAAAACTGATGAAAACTGAGGCAAGTTCTGCCTACCTGATTTAATGGATTATCTGGAGATTTTTTCCACAGTTTCCAAATCATGTCCTTGTACTGGTTGTGAGTAAGGCCAGGTTTCTCTTCCTTCAGCCTGGGTAGCTCAGCTTCTTCAAAAGCCTACATATGTTCATAAGAGTTCAATGCACAAACAGCACTAAAAGGGAAAGAAGAGACACAATCCGCAATAGAGAGAACTCTTTGAGTGGCTGGTTATAAGAATTAAGGTAAGCTAGAAAAATTGAGACCTGCTGTCCCAGTGGTCAAATAAGATGCAACAGAATTGCAGTCACACCATATAGCATTAGAGCATTAAAAATGGAATTATTTCCAATACCATAAACCATATAAAACATCTCTCTAAGAACAAATTAACATGTCATATAAAAGATTTAACACTTCAGAAGAAAGTTCAACCAAAAACATCTATGATCTACACATACATAAACATGAAGACAACTTCTAAACTACTTTCTAACTAGCTACCCTGCCCTTGCTCTGCACCTGCACATCTTGGGTGGCAAGTGCTGACACTTTCTCGCCTTAATTTTGTATAAGGAGCAAGAAAATAATCGCGATTGCAACTACATGGTCCAACTGGGAAAATGGATACAAAAGGAAGTGACACACGTCATGATACCTTACCATTCGAGGATGTAACACTATGTCTACATGTGAAACAGTATGCTGTAGTTGTAGAATTATTTAGTAGTCCACATTAGGACGAATTAAACCTTCCATAAAATTTCACATCCTACAAACGTTCAAGTAAAATTAAACCAAGATACTCCAAATTCGACCAAAACTAAAGAAACTTGGCAGTTATTGTTTCAATTCCATTTAGAATTCTCTGTAAACTGAGTTTTTACCATTTTATGAAGGATTTTCCATCGTCTCTTCATTAGATAAATTTAAATCTACAAATGAATTCCACAGATCAAGTTTATTGTCCCAACAATAGCCTTAGACTTGTCACCCAATAGTGTGAGCCTTATCCAATAAAATGATACCAATGGCTTCATTCATGAACATACTTCATTTCTAGCCATCAATCTCCCACACTTCACCACACTCAAGGGCCTAATGCCCCTAACTTTCCCAAGAAAAACGACTCACAGTATTTCTTATTGCTTTCCCAGGCGCTGAAACACACATGTCGACCTAGAAATATGTAGAAACAGGCAACGATCACTAAGGCACCCTTGAAGAAACAACCATGTAACAAACTGTGAATCGACAATCAATTCACACTCCCAATAGAATTATGTATGCAAAGAACTTCAAGTTTATCGCCAAATTCCAGAAATCCTATAATATGAGGTGCTAATTCAAAGAAACAAAGATTAAAAGAAGTTCGAAGAGTTTATGGCCAAGGACACTCGAAATCACCTTAAACGACGCCTTGAGGCGCCGTTCCGGATGCTTATCAGCAGGCAGGGTATCTGCCACGCTCATCCGCGCAATCGCCTCCTCTACGCTCCTCGCCTCGATAATCGAATCGTCCCGATTCGTATTGGTGACGACAACCATCTTCTCGTACTCTTCCTCGGCGGCCATGCGGTTCTGGCGCCGGTTTGCCTCCTCGGCTTTAGCGGCAAGGGCGGCTTGCTCCTCCTCCCGGCGCTTCCTGAGCTCCGCCTCGGTTACCTTTGGAACGGGGATCGACACGCGGTTCGCCTTCTTGTCGGGCTTCTTCATGGATTTCTCGATCTCCTTCTCCTCCATCTCTGCCAACCGACGAGCCTCAGCGCGGCGCGCGGCGGACTCAGCCTTCTTCTCCGCTTCTTCCTCTCGTTTCTTGGTGGCTTTGGATCTGTTGCCCTCGGCTTCACGCCAGTACTGGTCTTCCTTGTCGCGAGCCTCCCGCGCCTTGCGCTCGGCTTCGACAGCGCTCTTCCGCTCCCTAGCGGCCTCAGCTTTGCTGTTTACTCCCATCTTCTTCGGCATTTTTGCTGGTTGCGATCAAAAGATTGTCGATAATTTTGTCTGCCTGGTAATTATACAGCTTGAGTTGAAGCCCTGATGATATATGAACTCCAGTCTTCTGTCTTTCTGGAGAGAATATATCAACTTGCTGCAGACTCCCGAGGTTGCTAACCGAAACAAGAAGTCGGATGAGTTACACCATATACAATTTTTTAAAAAAAAATTAAAGTATGACAAACAAATTAAAAAAAAAAATTACAGGAATTTAGATTTGAAATTTAGTTTAATCGAATTTGTGTTTGCTTAAAATTAAACATTTTTATAATTTTGATATCTGAAAATAAATTATGATTATAAAAGTATAGTGAATTTCAAACAAATGTTTAAAAAATTAAAAATATGAATAACTTAATCTATTGATATGTTAATGTTATAATAATAATAATTAAATATTATATATTAAAGAATTGTGACCATTTATCCCGGCAACAGAGTATGAAGGCCCAGTTAGCTACAAATGGGCCATAAAATTCACATATATGTGCCCCGAAAGAGGGCAGGCCCAAAAATGTTCATTTGCACCTAAACTCACTGGTAGACCCATTAAATTTTCACATGTAACTTATTTTATATATGGAAAAATGTTTTATACACCCATTAAAATAATAATTTATATTTTTTTAACATTTATTCGTTACATAGTACTAATCCAGACATGCTTTTCCTTTTCTTTTTTTTTTTTTTTTTTTTTTCTTTTTTTATTTGTCCTGGACTTTCTTTATCTCACGAGCATGAACGGTGTAATCATCAGCCATTGTGGGAGACCCCGCCCCCAACACCCATCTTGGCTACAACTCTACAAGAGGTGGGAAAGTTCGCATCAACTTACCGGATCTCCCTCATCCATCACTAAAACAATAATAACTTCCTCGGGATTGCAAAGCCCTTTTATTTTTATTTTTACACAAGTAAATTACTAATATGTGTTCTTCAATTAAAATTTTAATCTCATTCTTTTTAGTGGTCCCCGCACATCAACGGCCTGGATTCAATTGATTTGTGATTAATCTATCCTACCTAAAAATTTCCCATGTAGGAAATGCGCAACAAACTTCCTTTTTCTTTGTTTGCCTTCAACACAAAGGCTATCATTTGTTGGGGACCCGACAAGCCACCCTATTGTTTTGCAGCTGCAGGTTGGATCACGTGCGTGGAACTCTATCGTAGTCTTCCCTTCCCTCATCAATCACGCACCTTGCGGGTCCCATTTCGACGGCTCTGATTTATTTCAACAAGATGATTGTGACCTCTCGTCAACAAAGCACTACTTAAATGCTTTTATTGCTCATCATTCACTTCACTATTCAATTCTAACCCCCCATTATTATATCATCCCATTATTATTCAGACGGAAATATAATCTGTTTCGAAAAAATTATCCAATCATTAACTGACACGTATTATGTTATATACAAAAGTCTTTGCACCAATCGGGCAATACCGGAGAAACGTGGATAACGTATTATCCGCCGTACGATTGCAATATCCGACAATAAATGCTTCTTCTCCACACAATGACAGGCTTTTGGCCGCTAGAGGATTCTACTCCCTTCATCAGATCTGGACCCTCCATTTCACTCGGGTCCCAATATTGCGACGACGGCTGAGATCGCAATTAATTATCTCTCCACTTGACCTAACCGAAAATGATAACTTAAAAAATTCCATCAATCAGACGTCTGGGGAAGGGAGTCTACAACATGTAAATTAAGGACGCCCACACCATAGCAAACTCCTTACTTCCCCCTCGCGGCAAAAATTAACCGCCGCTTAGTCTCCTTGGCACACTATTCCCTCCCAAGTCCTTCCAAAATCCAACGGCTCGAACCAAGTGGGGCCCCTTCCATTGTGCTAGCAAAAACTCTAGTATTCATCCACGTCATAGAAACTGCCAAGATGGTAATAAGTTAAGAGGGGTACGAGTGGGCCCAGGGGTAAAGGCCCGTGTCGGGTTCTTTAACGAAGCTTGTCAACGGAAAGACAAACCACTGCAAACGGCGTCACTTTCGCTTTTTTTCTTCGCCCCACCATCATCATCAGTATCAGTAGAAATTGGAACTGCGGAGAGAGTGTGTATATGTGTGTATGAGACAGTGTGAGAGAGAGATAAAGGTGAAAGAGAATCCATAAATACACATATACGTATAGAGAGAGAACTGAAAAGTATAATGTGAGTAAACCAGAGAAAGAGAGAGTGAGGCTTTATCCCTTTTGCTTTATCAATCATAACCATCGCAAGTATCATACCACATTCTTTTGTTTCTCTGCATTCTCCCATTCTCTCTCTCTCTCTCTCTCTCTCTCTCTCTCTTCTCTGTTTCTCACGCACGCGAGGCTGGTCTTCATCCTTTGATCTGATACATTAGTTTTCAGAGCAACGAATGTGTGCCTGAGGTGTTTTTAGTCGTCAGATCTTCATTAGATGGGGAGTGTGTCGTCGGAGGACGGCTCTGACCAGCAGAGCGAGAGGTACGGAAGTTATAGCCCCAGTGCTGATATTAGCGAGTCGGAGAGTTGCAGCAGCTTCTCGTGCCGGCGTTTCGATGGAGAGGGGGCCTCGAGTTCCATGACGTCATCTCCACGGCCCGTTACGGCTGGTTTCCGCTTCCCTGCGCCGGTGATGCTGCCCGTGATAGGAGGGAAAGATGTGGTGGTTTGGGACGAGAAGCCGGAGAAACGGGAAACAGATTTGTCAGGTAGTGATTTTGTTACTATTTTTATTTTAACTAAAACTTTTTTTGGGAAGATTTGTGCTTTTTGGGTCAATTTTGGTGTTCAACAATGAAGAACGCATACTTTTATGCTTAATGGTGTGTGATTAACTTCTATAAAACTGCTTAGGTAAAGAATTTTTTTAAAGAAAGATAATCCTGTGTTTCCTTAAGTACTTGCTCGAAAATGTAGAAACTCAACTTTACTGAATCTTTGAAATTCTAAAGAAGAAGAACTGAAAATCTCATACCAGACCTTGTTGATGACGCCACATCCGTTTTCTAAATTTGTTCTAGGTAAAAGAAATCTTTATGTTTACTGCTTCATTGACCATATTCCCATTTTTACGATTCCGAAATTATCTTTTTTAAT
Source organism: Carica papaya (assembly GCF_054855325.1). Lineage (NCBI taxonomy): Eukaryota > Viridiplantae > Streptophyta > Magnoliopsida > Brassicales > Caricaceae > Carica > Carica papaya. The sequence goes on along the minus strand of NC_142314.1, from coordinate 8,322,931 downwards.
TTGTAGAAGTTGAAATGATGAAAGAGAGATTTGCTAAGCTTCTTTTGGGAGAGGACATGTCTGGTGGTGGAAAAGGAGTCTGTACTGCACTGGCAATCTCAAATGCAATCACAAATCTCTCCGGTTAGCGCGCCCTTTTTCTTAGCTCTTTCTAAATTCATATATGTTGGTATTCCCTCCTTTATTTGTGTATATTTGCATGCAAAAGCATGTATATGTACATTTCCCATTTTTCTTGGTTTCTAAATTTAGATTGCGGTTTAAATGGCAGCAACCGTGTTTGGAGAACTGTGGAGATTAGAACCATTAGCAGCACAAAAGAAGGCCATGTGGCGCAGAGAAATGGAATGGTTATTATGCGTGAGTGATTCAATTGTTGAGCTTGTACCATCTATACAACAGTTCCCTGGTGGAGGAACATATGAAGTCATGGCGACAAGGCCACGGTCGGATTTATACGTGAATCTGCCTGCCCTCAAGAAGCTAGATGCGATGTTGATTGGTATGCTTGATGGGTTTTGTGATACCGAGTTTTGGTATGTAGATCGGGGAATAATTGTTGGGGATGGTGATCGTGATCGTGATCGGGATGGACTTCCAATAGTTTCTAGTGGTAGGCCTTCAATCAGACAGGAAGAAAAGTGGTGGTTGCCATGTCCCAAAGTGCCACCAAATGGGTTGTCAGAGGATGCAAGAAAGAAGCTACAACAATGCAAGGATTGCACAAATCAGATATTAAAGGCGGCCATGGCTATTAATAGTAGTGTTCTTGCGGAGATGGAAATTCCTGCTGCATATTTGGAGACCCTGCCAAAGGTAGGGGGTTCTGCTCCTCTTTAATCATGCGTGTGCTTGACTCAGCTGGGGATCAAATTAGTTTGCACATGTTCATTTGTTGGTTCAAAGCTTTCTGTTTTTGTCTATGATCTAATTGATTTGCTGCAATGTTCGCATATTTGTAGAGTACAGATAGTTAATGCATAAGGTTTACCAACATATCTGGTAGGATCATAGGTAGATCGTCTAAGTTTGTTCTTCAAAAAGATAGCCTGCATGATTCTCCTTATATCCCACTTAAAGTTGTAACTTGGTACCGGATGGTGTTTAGCTGCTGTATTTTTAGGTTTTGTATTCTGAATTGCATGCGAAGTTCTTGAAGTCATGTTTCTAAATCCACATATGCTAACTAACTTTAATGAATATGCACTATAGGGGCAGTTACCATTTCTTTGAGCATTTTTGGTACATGATACCCTCAAAATGTTAAACAATGGTCAACAGAAACACATTTCACTGACTTCTTATTGAAATCTAGAGCAGTGTAGACGTGTTTGCCTCTATTGATTGTGTAGTTAAACTGTCAGTTCTTCTCATTTCTCCTCATTGAAGTTCTTGCCCCATTGTCATCAGAGTGGAAAAGCATGTCTTGGAGAGGTCATCTACCGCTATATAACTGCTGATCAATTCTCAGCAGAATGTCTCCTTGATTGCCTTGACTTGTCCTCAGAACATCAAACACTTGAAATTGCTAATTGGATTGAGGCAGCAGTGCATGTATGGAAGCTGAAAGATGAAAGAAAACACATAAACCGTAAGAAAGTTAAGCACAAATGGAGCGGCAAGGTCAAAGGCCTTGTTTCTGATTCTGAAAAGAATCATTCTCTGGCCCAGCGAGCTGAGACCCTCTTACATAGCCTTAGGCTTCGTTTCCCTGGACTACCACAGACCGCACTGGATATGAATAAGATTCAATTCAACAAGGTACGTCAATCTCAAATGTCTTTTTTAGGGAAGAAGAAGAATAACCCTTTACAATAGGCATGGTGTGTGAATTTGCATGCCATTGAGCTTTGTATAATGTAAGAAGGGCAGAAGTTTTAAAGATTTTGGGAATGGGAAGAGAAGTGAGACTGACCTTTGATCTTGTGTCTCTCAAGTAGAGCAACAATTTACAGCATCACACTAGTTTAAACATCAAAGGTTACTAGTTTTATGTTTAATAAACTTGTAATATCCTTCTCAGGATTTTCTTTCTTCAAGACTTTCTTTTGTCTAAGAAGAGAGATATAAAGATGAAAATTCCATCTAAAGCTTTGATGTTGTTGGACATTCTTCATATGAGCAACTGTATGCACCTTAAAATTCATTGTTATTGAATCAGAGAAGAAGTCTGAATTGGGAGACCAAGGAATTACAGATCAAAATATGCTAAAACTGTTCTTATTATTGCAGGATGTTGGGCAGTCCATTCTAGAAAGTTACTCGAGAGTGATGGAGAGCTTGGCCTTCAATATCATGGCTAGGATAGATGATGTACTTTATGTGGATGATGCTGTCAAGCGATCTGCTGCAGCAGAATCAATCCCCATGTTCGGCAAGGGAGGAGGCTTGAGTGGTCTTCCGATCCAGAAGCGCATGTCTCCTAGCCCATTTTCAATCCATCACTCACCTTACGCCTCTCCATTTGCAACACCAACTTTCTGCTCTTCACCTCCTGTTGGAGCAAGTCCGGGAAGATCGACCAAAAATCATAACTTAAAGAGAAATGGTCTTAAAGAGGTGCCCGAATGGAAGATAGAAAAACCATTTGCGGGCGACTATGATAAGATATGGTCATATGCTGGGAACCTCAGCGCAAGAAGAGTTTCTGGAGATGCTCCTGAACGAGACTGACTGTGCAGCAGTCGCTAACTAATTTTGTATATTATTCTTAGCAATAGGAATCTGGTGGTATAAAGTTTTGATCATGGTAACTTAGTTTCACATTGGTGAATAGAAGCAGCTTATGGCTTAATCATATTAGTATTTAAGTTTCTGATGGACCATTGACATTTCATGCTGTTCAGAATGACAATGAAATTAGTTCTGAAATATTGAGGTCTACACTTGGTCTTTTCTTCACGGGTAGGAATCACCTGTAAAGATTTGAGAAGTCCATCAAAAGGGATCATTTTTAGCAGCAACAAGCAGGTAGGGATGAGTAGAATTGGGTCTGCGGTTGGTGCATTCGCCTTTATCGCATACCAAATTGGTTTTATTCTATATTTTTATTTCAAAATTTGATAACTAAAATTGACTGGAAAACTGAATATATTAATATTTTTACTTTTTTATTATATATTTAACTAAAAGTATTGTAAATATTTAATTATATGGTATAAATTATTACTAAAAATATTACCTTAACTTAATAAATATTTAACTTTTTTATAATTTAAAACTGAGCTGAGTAAATTAATTTGGTTAAAAACATAATTTGCACTGTTGTCTGTTATAAAAAGAAGTTATTTTTATTTTCACAAGCACTATTATGACATGTTGGAGATGTTAAATTAAGAATTAAACTAACTTTAATTCACGTGGGTACCAAATTTCTTTGGATGCAGAAAGAATGTTACCGAAATATATATATTCAGTAAGAAACAATGCCATACCCACCCTTTTTCTTCCTCATCCAATTTATGAGTATAAACCTTAAAACTTATTTTGTTCATATTAGTATAGCCTGTAATAACTGAGTCTGAAATTTGATCCGAAATTAATTTTAGCTTTAAAAAAATATATAAAAATTATTTGTTCATATTAATAAATTTGAATTTAATGTAAAATTATAGAAAAAAAATAAATTGATGATAAAATTAAAAATAATTTTGAAAAAAAAAAGGTAAAAATTTGGGTACGGATGGTATTTTTAAAAAAAAATTCAGAAACTCGTTGTTAGAACACACTTAAGAAAAATTGCATCACGTAGGACCGCCCAGTCAACAACTCTGACGAACCGGAGCATACCGCGTAGTAAGGTACGCTGACTCGGTGCCATAGAGGAGGCCACGCTGGTGATCCGCATGCCTTGCGATCGGTCGGTCCAGAAGCGTTCCTGCATGCATGGACGGTCCGGATCCGTTCCATGCTCAGGCGCGATCGGACGGTCGCGATTAGACGTAATGAACGATCTAAATTCATTCTTTTTTTAAACGCGATTGGACGGTCGAAATCAAATCGCGATGAACAGTCCAGATTCATTTCCTCTTTAAACACGATCGGACGGTCGAGATCAAACATAATAAACGATTTAGATTTACGCGAGACGGGTATAAATATTTCGCATCACACTGAACCCAAACCTTAGCCGCCAGCCTCCCATCGGAGAAGAAGAACCAGTCGCCGAAGAAGGGAGCCAACCGCTACCGCGCCGAAGCTACCTCCGACAGCCAAAAAAGATAAAAATTCTCATATCTGCTCGGAATTTGATTCCGACCACCTCCATGGTCAAACCAAAGCAAAAAGAACAGCGGGTGAGCCAAAAATCGCGAGTAACACCTGGCGGTGCCGCCATGAACAAAACCTGAAACCTCCTCCGATGAACCCCTTCTTGTTTTTCGCTTCGTGCAATTTTTCCACTATTGTGTTCACCGTTCTGTTTTCTACAGGTTGACCAAAGAAAATTGTCTAGCTGTGAGGGTGAGCTGGTGGAACAACCGCAACAAAAAATCCCACTGCCGATAGATTTCTTTTTTTTTTTTTTACTTTTTCGGCCAACCAAGGCATCCTAACATATTTTCTCATAGAGATGTGTATAAAACTGGTCGAAATATGCAAAAACGACCAGGCTGAGGCAAATCGTTGCCGCGGGCGACGTTGCCATCACCGAAGCACGACAGTGCCGCGATGCCAGAATTTTAAAATTTGCTGAAAAAGATTTTTAACACTAATTTTAGATTTTTGGGGGTATTTTTAGGTACGTGAATCATGTTTTAATCTCCGTAAAAAAAATTCAGGAAACCCGGGGACCGTCAGTAGACACAGTAGAAAGTTTGGTATTTCGGACACTGATTTGAGTAAGAATCTCTCACCTTATTCTTTGTTATGACATTGAAACTTAATCATTGATAATGTAGTACTTTGTATAATTTAGAAAACTTTGAGAATAATTACAGGTTACTAATGGAGCCGAAACCAGTTAGTCATTTATTTATTGTCCTGTGTAATTGATTGTTGAATTTATAGTTTTAACTACATAATGATATTATAGAATAGTTAAACGATTCAGTTGTGCTTCCTTGATATATATATATATATTACTTATCTTGCGTAATTTACGATTGATTTGTAAAATTAAAAATTAATATGCAAACAGAAAATTGTTTGGTCACATGAATTAATAAACGGTAGCCTTACTGGATATCTTAGGAGATGGTGGATAGACCAGGTACATTAGAAATCCTACCGTGAACGTTACCTCATACCAGACGGAGAATCAAAGAATGGTATTTTTGGCGTTCATACCGGACAGGGTATGGGGATGACTCGATTCACCCTCATACCAGACGGAGTATTGAGAAATTGTATTTTTGGAGCTCATACCGAATGGGGTATAGGGACGGCCAGTTAGTTAACAATGTCATATATTGGTTCACGCGTAGTGAAACATCCCTATAGGCGCCTAGGGATATCAGTAGACAAATAAAAAAGGAAAAGTTATTGTTCTTACTCACTTGAATATGAGATTTGGATGTTATTCAAGTTATTATCTCTATAGGTCGATTTTGAAAAACTCACGACAGTAAATATATGCAATAAATGGTTTTCTTTATAATAAATGAATTTACTCAAATCAAGAGCTCCATTGATTATTTTTATGATTTTTACCAACTTTCAATTTCTATATCAGTAAGTAGTGTGATATTCTTACTAGCTAGTGTAGCTCACCCTTGCATTAACTATTTCAGATCAAAAGGACCAAGATACAGATCTCGATCAATAAGAGGATTATGAATAGTTCACCATCTGAACTTCCTTCAAAAACTAGTGAAGGTCCTCCTAAAATGCTTACTATATTGTATTTTGTTTATTTCTTTGATTTTTGTTTATTCTTTTAGAATGGACATTCTCGTAGCCCTATTGGGCATTCTAAATTATTGTGTAAGGAATGTAAACTCTAAACTCTATTATTTCGCTTCCGTATTTAATTCATGACTTTATTTCCTTTTAAGTTTCAAATTTTACAGTTGGCATCAGAGTCGCGTTCCTCAGAACCATTCCTTACACAAAGACTTAAAAACACCAATATGAACCATCACCCAACCCCTCTTTATGAAAAAAAAAAAATAGGTACAAGGATATGAGAAGAAGAGGGCCCTTATTGAACAGGGTAGTCCAAGACGGGTTGCTTTGAGATCATGTCTATCAGTTCTTCGAGATGTTAGTGAGACTCATCTTTGCCCAACAGGCCAGGGAAGGGAGGAAGGAGCTATCAGACCCTCCACCACTGTTACAATACGAGCCACCCCTATAACGAGAGGATTTAGTGTCATCTCGATATAATCCTGTCCCTCCACCGATCATCTAGCACCGCCATAGTATAATATGGTACCCCATCATACAACCAGGTGCCACTATAGGGTCACCCGGTCCTTCCCCAGTAACATCTGGCCCCTCTTCCACGGGACTCAGTTTCACCCATGGTTGACCTGATAGAGAGTGACACGGGGGAGCCTAATGTATTTTTAAGGATGAACTAGTTAGTGATGTATCACGCCACTGTACATTATTTCTATGAGAAAAATTGTATTTAAACCTCCTAACGAAGAGTCATTTACAAGCTAATAAAAGTTTTGAATATGATTCCCTCATAGCAATTTTCTTATTACACAACGCTTTAACTCGATTGTTTTCTCTACATTGAGCAAACTTAAGAAAAAAAATTGTATTCAAGAGATTCTTGTAGTCTGAGACTTTTCGAATGTATTTTTTGATGAATTTTTCAGACTATCAGTGGATAGAGAAATTGAGTTCACCATAGACCTTCAGCCTGACACACAGCCTATCTTAGTTTTTCCTTGCTGCATGAGTCATATAGAGATAGAAGAGTTGAAATATATCAAGAAATTACAGGACAATGAGTTCATCTGACACAGTGTTTCCTCTTAGGGCGCTGAAGTCACATTTATAATGAAATAGGAAGAGACGTTAAGGTTATTTATTGACTACAGGAGACTGAACAAGGTCACGATCAAGAACAAATACCCCCTCCGCAGGATTGATGATCTTTTTTGATCAGTTGCAGGGTACCCAGGTATTCTCCAAAATAGAGCTATGTTTATGTTACCATCAGGTAAAAATTAAGGCAAAAGACATTCCTAAAATAGCTTTCTGAACCAGGTACGAACCCTATGAGTTCCTAGTCATATCATTCGGACTAACCAACACACCAGCTATCTTTATGGATTTGATGAATAGGATTTTCATACAATTCTTGAATTAATTTGTCATTGTATTTATCGATGATATCCTGCTCTATTCAAAAAGAAGAGAGAAATACGTTCACCATCTGACTTAGATTTTGTAGGTTATCAGAGAAAAGAAATTGTATGCAGAGTTGAGTAAGTGTAGATTCTGCCTCGAGCATACTACCTTCATAGGGAATATCAGTTAAGGAGATTCGTAGCTTTATGGGGATGACAGGTTATTATCGCAGATTTGTTGAAGGATTTTCTAGCCTAGCTTCTCATTTGACCCGGCTCACAAAGAATAACGTCAAGTTTGAGTGGAAAGAGAATTGTAAAATGAGTTTTTCATAACTAAAAAAGCGGTTGACTGTACCTGTGTTGGTCTTGCCGAGTGAGATAGGTGAATATACAATTTATAGAGATGCCTATTACCTGGGGTTGGACTGTGTTCTAATGCAGCATGTGAAGGTCATAGTCTATGGGTCCAATAGTTGACGAGTCATAAGAAAAACTACCCCACTCATGACTTAGAACTTACTGCGATTATTCACGCCTTAAAGATTTAGCACTACTACTTGTATGAGAAGACTTTTCATATCTATACCGACCATAAGAGCTTGAAACACATATTCACTCAAAAAGATCTCAACATGCGTCAAGACGATGGATAGAACTCCTCAAGGACTATGATTGCAATATTCTGTATTACCCAAATAAGAGCAACGTGGTAGCCAACGCACTTAGCAGAAAAAGTGTAAGTATATTAGCTCACCTAATAGTTTCAGAGTGCAGGGTAATAGGGGTTGCACAACATGTACGACTTCAGGACCTGAAGAGAGTTACATGCTTGACTCACCTAACTGTTCAACCTGAGTTGATCCAGAGAATAAAGGAAGTTCAATATGTCAATTCCACCTTAGTAACCCTCAAGAAAAATGCAGAACATAGAGTAAATTCAGAATTTCGAGTCTCTACTAATGAATTGCTCAGATTTCAGGACAAGATGTGTGTTTCATGTGACAGTGAGCTAAAAATGGACATCATGACAGAGACTCATAGCCTAAAGTTTGCAATGTATCCCAGAAGTACTAAAATATATCAAAGTATGTGACCTTGGTTCTGGTGGAACATGATGAAAAGAGAGGTGGTCGACTTTATTTTCAAGTGTCTAGTGTGTCAGCAGGTCAAGACAGAACATCAACGCCTAGGTAGGCTACTTCAGCCATTACCGATTTCGGAGTGGAAGTGGGAACACATCACAATAAATTTTGTGATAGGATTGCGTATGACACGCTCAGGACATGATGTCATTTACGTAATCTTTGACCAATTTACCAAGTCTTCCCACTTCTTGGCCATCAAGATGACCGACCCTTTAAACAAGTTAGCAATAATGTATATCTGAAAGATAGTCAGGTTATATGGAGTTTTATTGACAATAGTATCCGATAGGGACCCTAGGTTCACTTCTTGGTTCTGGTCTAGCTTTCAGCAAGCTATGGGAACGAAATTGTCTCTTAGTACTGTATTCCACTCTCAGACCGATGGACAATCAGAAAAGACGATCCGCACATTGGAGGATATGCTCCGAACTTGTGTTCTTGACTTTGAGTGCCATTGGGATGAGCATTTACTCTTAATAGAGTTCATCTACAATAACAGCTACCAAGCAACTATCGGTATAGCTCCGTACGATGCGTTATATGGTCGCTCGTGCAGATCACCAATATGTTAGGAAGATTTGGGTGATAGAAAATTGTTTGGCTCAGATCTTGTGGAGGAGACTACAACTAAAATAGTTAAGATCAGGAAGAACATCCAGATGGCTCAGAACAGACAGAAGAGTTATGCAGACACCCGAAGGAGGGATTTGAAATTTCAAAAATGTGATCGAGTGTTCCTTAAGGTCACTCGTTTCAAGAGAATCAGTAGGTTTGGCAAGAAGAGGAAACTAAATCTCTAGTTTATTGGGTCATTTAAAATTTTAAATAGAATTTGTACCGCTGCCTACAGACTGACACTACCTCTATAACTATCCAGACTCCATAATATATTTCATGTGTCCATGCTACAAAGTACAACTCAGACCCTTCTCACATCTTGGCCCACGAGCTCCTTTCACTCCAGGAGGATCTGTACTATGAGGAGGTATCGGTGGGATTTGTAGACCGAAAAAGCAGAGTACTCTGCAATCGAAAAATTTCCTTTCTTAAGGTTCTATGGTAGAATCACACACACAGAGATATCACATACGAGGTAGAATCAAACTTCAGAGCCTAGTATCCCAAACTGTTTGATTGAGTGAGAGGGAAACAAATTTGAGGAACCAAATTTCTTTTAAGAGAGGAAAAGTTGTAATACTCGAATCCAGAATTTGGCCCGAAATTAATGTTAGCGTTAAAAAATTGTGTAAAAATCTATTTTTGAAATTAATAAATTTTACTTTCATGTAAAATTATGGAAAAAAATAAAATGAGGATGAAATTAAAATTAATTTTGAAAAAAAGGGGTGAAAATTTGGGTGCGGATGGTATTTTTGAAAGAAAAATCAGAAACTGGAGGTCAGAATGTAATTAAAGAAAATTATGCCACGTAAGACTTCCCAATCAGCAATCTCGACGAACCATAGCACGTCGTGTGGCAAGGCACGCTAACTCGGTGCCACACTGAAGGCCACGTTGGTAATCTGCGTGCCCCGCGATCGGACAGTCCGAAAGTGTTCCTGTGTGCGTGGATGGTCCGGATCCATTTTCTCCTCAGGCGTAATCAGACGGTCATAATTAGACACGATGAACAATATAGATTTATTTCTTCTTTAGACACGATCAACAATCTAGATTTATTTCTTCTTTAAACACGATCAAACAGTCGAGATCAAATCGCAATGAACGGTCTAGATTTATTTTCTCTTTAAACGCAATCGGATGGTCGAGATCAAATGCGATGAACGGTCTAGATTTACACTAGACGGATTAAATATTTCGCATAACACCAATCCCAAACTCTAGCTGCTAGCCTTTCGTTGGAGAAGAAAAACCAGTCACCGGAGAAGGGAGCTAACTGTTGCCCGCTGCCGCATCGGAGCCACCTCTGACTGCCAAAAAAGGTAAAAATTTTCATATCTACTCAGAATTTGATTCTGAGAACCCCCTTAGTCAAATTGGAGGAAAAGAAACGGTGGGTGAGCCGAAAACTGCGAGCAAAATCTGGCGGTGCCATCGCGAGCAAAATTCAAAGCCTCCTTCGATGAGCCCCTTCCCATTTTTCATTTCGTACGATTTTTTCACAGTTCTATTTTTTATAAGTTGATGGAAGAAAAACGCCCAGCCAAGAGGGTGAGCTGGTAGAGCAACAGCACTGAAAAATCCTACTATCGGTAGGTTTCTATTTTTTGACTTTTTTTGGGTCAACCGAGACCCCTTTAACGTGTTTTCTCGCAATGATGGGTATAAAACCGGTTGAAATCGGTTAAAACTAGCCAAAAACGGTTAGACCGAGGCAAACCACCGCCACAGGCGTCAGTGCAGTCGCTGGAGCACAGCGGCACCGCCGTACCAGAATTTTAAAATTGGTCGAAAAAAAATTTTAACATCGATTTTGGGTTTTTTTAAGTATTTTTAGGTATATGAAGCGTGTTTTAATCTCTGTATGAAAAATTCAAGAAACTCGATGATCGCCAGTAGGCGCAGTAGAAAGTTCGATGTTTTAGATACTGATTCGAGTAAGAATTCCTCACATTATTCTCTGTTATGACATTGAAGCTTAATAATTAATAATATGGTATTTTGTGTAATTTAAAAAACTTTGAGAATAATTAGAAGTTACTAATGGAGGTGAAACCGGTTAGTCATTTATTTGTTGTCTTGTGTAACTGAATTTACAGCTTTAAATACATAATGATATTCTGGAATGGTTAAACGATTCAGTTGTGCTTACTTGATATATATATATTGCTTGCCTTGTGTGATTTACGGTTGATTTGTGAAATTAGAAATTAATATGCAAACGAAAAATTGTTTGGTCAAGTGAATTAATGAACGGTAGCCTTGCTGGATATCCCTAGGAGATTGTGGACGGACCGGGTACTTAGGGAACCCTACTGTGAACGTTGTCTCATACCAAACAATGTATCGAGGAATAGTATTTTTGGTGCTCATACCAGATAGAATATGGGGACGGCTTGATTCACCATCATATCGGACGGAGTATTGAATGATGATATTTTTTGCGTTCATACTGGACGGAATATGGGGATGGCCGGTTAGTTGACAATGTTGGATATTGGTTCATGCATAGTGGGACATCCTTATAGGTCCCCAAGGATACTAATAGGCAAATAAAAAGAGAAAGTTACTATTCTTGCTCACTTGAATATGCGATTGGGATGTTATTCGAGTTATTGTCTCTATAGGTCGATTTTGAAAAACTCACAATAGTAAATATATGTAATAAATAGTTTTCTTTATAATAGATGAATTTACTCAAATTAAGAGCTCTATTGATTGTTTTTATGATTTTTACTAACATTCAGTTTCTGTATCGGTGAGTAGTATGATATTCTTAATGGGGTAGTGTAGTTCACTCTTTCATTAACCATTTCAGATTAAAAGGACAAAAACCCAGATCCCGATCAACAAGAGAGTTGTGAATAGTTTACCACCTGGACTCCCTTTTAAAAACTAGTGAAGGTCGTCCTAGAATGCTCAGTATATTGTCTTTTGTTTATTTTTTTTTATTTTCGTTTGTTCTTTTAAAATGGATATTCCTGTAACCCTATTGAACATTCTAAATATTGTGTAAGAAATGTAAACTCTAAATTCTATTATTTTGATTCCGCATTTAATTCATAACTTTATTTTCTGTTAAGTTTCGGGTCTTTACATAACTAGCAAGATGATCAAAGCAATAGCTAAAATTCCATTAATACATCATAGAAAGATTGGGGCACCAAATGAAGGATTTGCACCCGTACTTGGGAGTAGAGATAAGAAATCTACATTTTCCGATCAACAAGAGAATTGTGAATAGTTCACCATTCGGACTTCCTTTTAAAAACTAGTGAAGGTCGTCATAGAATGTTCAGTATATTGTCTTTTGTTTATTTTTTTTATTTTCGTTTGTTCTTTTAAAATAGATATTCTTGTAACCCTATTGAACATTCTAAATATTGTGTAAAGAATGTAAACTCTAAATTCTATTATTTTGATTCTGCATTTAATACATAACTTTATTTTCTGTTAAGTTTCGGGTCTTTACATAACTAGTAAGATGATCAAAACAATAGCTAAAATTCCATTAATACATCATAGAAAGATTGGGGCACCAAATGAAGGATTTGTAGCCGTACTTGGGAGTAGAGATAAGAAATCTACATTTCCAATGCTCTTCTACACAATCAACAGCACATTAAGTTTCCTTTTTAAAAATATAAAATGGAATTGGCATTTTTGTTGGACTATATTCGTGCTTTATCCCTGTACCTAAATATGGCTAACTAACAAGTATATGGAGCATCACAAAATTATTTTCCTACTATTTTTGTAAAATCCTAGTTTATTTTTAGTTTTTTTATTTATTTTGAAAATTTGAAAGTATTATTATTATTATTATTATTATGGGATTTAAAGAAAATCGAGTAAAAGGAAAGAAAAAGAGGAAAAAGGAAGAGAAAAGGGATCAGGCCTGTCCTTTATTTTGTTTCTAATCAGCCCAGTTGTAGGACCAAATACTCAAAAGGCCCAGAAAGGAAGGTCCAGCTCGGGCAGAATGACCTGAATGATTAAATGAAAGAGATCTGTGAGGTCGAAATGTATTAATGGAATTTTCTTTTAATCAAACAAAATATATGATTTTTTCTTTTTTTTTTTTTTTTGAAAAATCATGCTATAATAAAGTAATGAAAAAGAAAAACAAAATAGGAACAGAGGAAGAAGATCCTATGGATCGCAAGAAAGACCGGTTTTTGATTACCTAAACTTCTAATTGAAGAAATGAAGACCATCGTTTTCTTATTTTGTCTTTTTTTTTTTTTTAATGTATTTTTCAATCCTTATAATTTATAAATAATTTAATAAATCAATAATAAATATATTGAGCACAACTCACCTAAGAAAATAAAATAAAATAAAATAATAAATAAAAAAAATATCATGGCAAGAAATTAAAAATTAGTAAAAAATTGATTCAGGCACATTATTACTTTGTGTGTTTAATATCTTCTTATTTTCTTCCATCTAAAAACTAAGAATTTTTGAAGTATAAATCATTCTACTTCTGATAAAATCGATGACTACTTAAAACTTTTAAAGTTTAAATAAATTCTTTCGGTATTTTTTTTCTTACCTCCACCTCCCATGTTGCGACAACCTTAAATATATAACTACTTTCTTCATGAAAAAACCACCTTAAACATTCAGCATTCACATAACGGAACACAAAATTTTAACCCATCTCACATATCCGACTCCCCTACAAGCTAATTTCTTGACAAAAATCTATATCAACAAATTCTTCATGGGTGCTTTTATCGGGGTATGTCCTCCAGCCTCCAGGACTTTGACTAACTGCGCAGGTCTGGCTAGCATGGAAGTCGGTTGATTGTATGAGGGATATGGTGTGCTCTAGACTAGAAAGAATACAGGATAATCATACACTTGAAATATCTAATGACTTGAGACTATTACATCCAGAACATCTAACTTATATAATATAATGTTTTCAGTTGGTCATTTGAATTCTGAGTCTCATTTCTTACCATTTCCTAGAAACAGTCAGAATGATTATGAACATTTCTTTCACTCAGAATCAGATACCAATCTATTTTATTATCAGTTGTGTCAATTTATAGACCAGTTAGATGAGATTATTTCGGCATTGTCTGTGTGTGTATTGTAAGCTTGTACAAATCAATTTAGGAGCCATCTACCCAAAAACAAAAAGAATCAACTCTTTTATTTTCCAAAATAGGCATCAACAATTAGCATATTTTGTACATTTTTATGATTTACAGACTGAGAAAACTCAAGATCTCTTCTCACTTCTCATTATAGATTTTACTAGGTTCCAGGAATGTGTGGATTCTAAATCTTTTAGAGAGAACTGATTAGTAACAGTAGTCTGTACAGATCCACAACTGGTCTAATATTCAACTGCGAACTGGAAAGAGATTATTACCGCCCTACAATGAAGAACAAGGGAATTAGCACCTAATCAGCGAGAAGCTGCTTAAAGACCTTCTGCTTATTAGAGCCTCTCAAGCCATAAAAGGGACTGCACAAACAACCACCAAGTAGACCACCAACAAAGCCACTGCATTAAAACGAGGAACCTCCAGACTTCATATATCCCAGTGAAGCAAGGATTTATTGAGCAAAACAGTAGAAGAAGAAGCAGGATTTGCATTTCTATGCCACTTTGACATTATCCTCTGCCAGCCTGCATTCACCAAATAAAATGTTTTTACCAACTGGGCTGGAAAATGAAAAAAAAAAAAAAAAAAAGGTTTGACCTGGCTTCTCCAACACTTCTTATAAGTTCCTGCAATTTGTTTTCTTTGTTTACCAGCATACAAAAACACATTTATCCACAAGTTGATTACATCTATAACCTGAGCTAAATACTAGGGAAGGAAGGAAGATATGCCTTTTACTAACTGTTAATACACTCAGAGAGGGAGCTTTTTCAAGCCAAATACTAGGAATGCTTATAATGTCAGGAAATACCTTTTATAAACCCCGTTATTCACCCAAAGGTTATAGCAAATCACTTTGAATTTGCAATTTATTAGAAACAAAATATTCGCTTGTCTTGTTCCAACAAAACAACATCACAAAAGATCACACAGATAAACAAGATGAACCAAAGAAGTATGTTTCTGGAAAATGCTAGATTAGAAAGGAAAATGCTTTATTGGCAAACGGTGATATAAAAAGAAGTAAGCTTTCTTTACACTTCTAATCACCATTTGCCAATAAAGCATTTTCCTTTCTAATCTAGCATTTTCCAGAAACTTCTTCTAATTGCAGATTCTGTGCCCTCCGTGTGCTATACCCAGATGATTTCCAATTTTTAAGCTTACAGTTGTCAGTTATACGGGCTGTTCTGAATCAAAATTGTGCCTATAGAAGAAATATATCAAAGACAAAAGGCAGAAAGCAGCAAAATACCTCTTTGTTTGCGGCCAGACTAAAAAATATTCAACAAGAAAAATAAAATACTAAAAGATAGTGCATATTTGGAAGACTAAAATGACCACATAATGAATAATAATTTTGACAATTCACCAGAAACACAAACACAATAGGCATCAACGTCTTCATAGATAATGCATAATGCATCATGAGTTAAAGTCATCAGAGCTCCTAAAATCTCCAAGCCAGAGAAAATGAAATAAACAAACAAATAAATCTCAAAAATGAAACTTCCTTTGCATAAACGCAATAAGCTTACTTCAAAAATCCAGCGTGGAGGTGGCCAGAACAACTTGTTATATTCTGGGTAGTTTGTTAATGATCCTATATTACCAGAATCAAACTCAAATAAACCTATTCCCTGAACTCCTGCAGCTTCATTTTCTTCACCATTCCCATAAGTATCCGCAAAAAACACACAATTCCCTTTGAATTCCGATAGCATATCACAAGCAGAAGCAGAAAAGGCACAATCATCACCAATGAACAATACACGATTATCCAAACTTTCAAGCTCAACCCACATTTTTCCTTCTACATTCAATCTAAAAACCTTAAACCTAACCGTTCTCTCCTTCATATAATAAGCAAGATGCTCAAAATACTCCTCCAGAAAACCCCCTCCCTCCGTTTCTATGCTCAAATACATATCAACCAACAAAAGTTCACCGCAAGATTCAACCAGTAACTTCTTGTCACCGCCAAAAACAGGATTTGCAGTCACATTCAAGTCAATAGACGAAGAATCTACAATCACGGTCCTCCCATTATTATCCACAGCATAGAAATGCCCTTTAAACAGTATAACATCATCGAATGGAGATGGCATGTCATGAATTATAGTCCATGCTCTGTTCTCAGATTTAAAGACAGCCAATTTACCAGAAACGTGAATAGTTAGCAACATAAAATCATTTCCATTATCATCGTCTAAACTCATAACAACTACTTTCTCCATATACACGCTACCCAGATCTCTAAACCTACAATTCACGTAATGAAGCACAAATTCTTGACCCAACTCTTGTAGCCGAAACCTCGATACGTCGAGAATTCGGGGAAAACCTTCAGGTAAAGAATCGATATAGTTTCTCGTGAGTGGATTCAGCAGGCGCTTTCTGTCGGGAATATCCTCCTCGACTTTGACTAACCAAGCAATAGGGTTTGTTTCAGTTTGGGATTCGGGTGGTGTGATGAGGAAGATGGTGCGTTTGGAAAGGTAGAAACCGAAGGCAGAGTCAGAGATGGCGTTGTCCGCGAGGTTCCGGTATCCACCAGGTAAACGACTGCGTTTTGGGGTAGCAGAGACTCTCCACGAGGAGCAGACGGAGCGAAATCGCATAAGGTCGGTGGGGGTCTCGAGATGCTTGGAAATGAGGTGTACGAGTTCCTGCGGGAGAAGTGTCCAATCCGCCATGGATTATCGATTTTCGCTGTATCAGCGAACCGAGAGATCAAGCATGAAAAAGAGGCGTGTGCAGAGATCGAAGGAAAACAGCGGCAATGGAAAGAAACGGTGCGGTTTTCATGATGTGCTGAATGACAGCCACGTAGCCAAACACAATCAATCCATCGATTAACGACACGTGTGCCCAACACGTCGATAATTTGTTAAATTAAAAATTACTAGAAAATAAAAATATAACATTATATATCAAATTCTAAATAAATAAGAACTGATTAAATATTATTAAATGTAATAAATATAGTGGTAAGCCTCATTTATATCTATAATGAAAAATATTAAAAATTATTTGTAAATATTAAACACATTAGATATTTATCTATTTGGTGAGACTTTTGCTTTACGATTAATACAAAAAAACGCCAAAAAAATTAAAATATTGGGTAAAATCAGAAATTATTTTTATTTTTAAAAAAACTTGAAATCTAAATATAAGAAGAAAAACTTTTGAAAAATGATTTATGTGAGGTAAAAATATAATTTTATGTTTCATTAATAATTTTAAATTTATTGTAAATTATTTAAATAGTATTTATTTTAAAATTTAATAATAAAACATTAAATAAAAATTTATTCAAATAAAATAATCAAAGTAAAATAAATTGTTTAAATTATAAAACTATTAAAATAATTTTAAAAGTATAATATTATTTTAATACTTTTTATTAATTTTATAATATAATCAATTAATTATATTTTATACTGAGAGCAGTTACAATAAATTTTCTTAAAAATTTTATTAAAAATTATTTTAAAATACTTCCTAGTCATTACATAATCACCAGCCGAACTAAGCTGAAGTTAAAATAGGCAAATCCCATAAGCCCAGCTTCTATATAGGTCTCCGACGAGTATGATGTTTTCTCTCTGAATTCACAGGCATTGCTTGCTGTGTGTGTCAAAACTTAACTGGAAGATCTTCCTCTCCAGAAACTGCATCAAAATCTCATGGAGAAGATGCAGAGGACCAAAAAAATTGATCCCAAAACCCCAGTGGTATCGAGCCAAAAGAAGATATTCGGGACCAACACACTGCAAATCAACGGAGACGATGCTTCATGTTTGATTGGTAGCATTTTGGAGAAAGGTATTTCTGATAGCAAACAAACAAGCAAGCCCTTTTCTCCAATCCCACCTCCGAGACCCACCGTCCTTCCTTTCCCAGTCGCACGCCACCGCTCTCATGGACCTGTAGGCTCCTACTTCTTCTCTCTTATTGCCGTCTTCTTTTTATTTTCTTTTCAATAAAGATATAAATTTTGGTAGATAAATAAACGAAAATCAGTTTTTTGAGACGTCTTACTGAAGTAGCTTTTGTTTAGGGTGTTAGCTTGATTTGTAGCTTTTGTTTATGGTTTTTTTTATGGGTTTTGCTCTAATGGGTGCTCTAGCTAATAGGAAAGTATCTTCATAAAACCATTACTTTCCTGTGGTTATTATAATTAATTTGCAGTCGGTGACAAGCCGTTTGGTTATTTTCAATTTTATCTCATTTATCACAAGCTTTTCTTGTTTTTGAGGGAAAGACAAAATAGATTGGAGCTTTAATTTCTATAGGTTTGTGGACTGATATTGTCGTTTCGATGCACAGCATTGGAACCCATTAGATAGTTTAAAGACGGACCATAATTGTGTGGGTGGTGAGGATGATGAGGAAGAAGATGAATTTGTCAACAGTAACTCAATTTCTTCTTTTGCTAATCCAGTAGAGAGAAAGCAGAAGAAAGGTTTGGACTTTAGCAAGTGGAAGGAGCTAATCCGGGGTGATTCATCTAACACGACAAAGGAAGGAGAAGAAGATAAGTCCAACATAGGCAAGACTGAAAAGCAGAAGAAAAATGTAGGAGGAGCATTTAGAATGACTGAAAAGAACATATCATCTGATCTATCTATTGCTGTGGTTCCCATGGAAGTGGACGATGAAGAGCATTCAGATTCTAGCAGCTTTGATTCTGTTATTCCAAAGGTGCCGATAAAGGCTTCAGCTTCAACTATGATTTCCAGTTACATATCAACTGACTCTAGAAATGAACAGGGATCTGTATCTCTTGAGAGTGAGATTGATGCTGAGAATCGTGCTCAGCTAGCGAGAATGTCGCCTGAAGAGATTGCTGAAGCACAGGCTGAGATAATGGAGAAGATGGATCCTGCATTATTAAACTTACTGAGAAAGAGGGGCCGAGACAAACTGAAGAAGCAGACATATTCAAGTCCAAAAGTAGCCAGAAATGATGAAGTTCATAATGCACAAAGTGAGATTCAATCCAACAATGCCAATACTTCTTTAGGCTTAGAGCATGATAATTCTCAGATGACGACGTCATGCCCCGCAAAAGACAAAAACAACAGGTTGAACAATAATTCACCGCATAATTCAGCGTCCACCACTGGTACTTTGTGGGAGGAATGGAGTAAGAGGGTTGAGGCTGTTCGGAACTTAAGATTTTCCTTGGTTGGTAGTGTTGTTGAAGATGATTTTGTCTCAACCTTTGACACAGGTAAGGCTAAATTATTGGTGCTCATAATATTTCTCTTTCTTACTTATTCTCAATAATATCATTTACAAATTCTCAGCATATCTGATAATTTTTCTTTTCTTAGAAAATTCTGTTGCCACTAACTGTCGTCATTAATTAATTTGTTTGACAGCACTCACTGTGATGGTACTGATCAGCTGGTGCTTTTAGACCATTGTTTGGTTAAAATCAAGGACCAGTTGGTTATTTCCAGTGTTTGCAAGGTTGAGAGTCAGGCACCTTATATCATACACGATGTCAAATTTAATATATTTGAAAGCATTGGAAATTACCAAATTGTCTGAAAATAGCTTGAATAGAGGATGTTGTTAGGAGGAAACTTCTAGGATTTTGGAGCTTCAGTCTAGCACCTTTGATAGATGGGCATTGCATAATTAGTGCCTATACGATTAAGAGTTCTTGCCTTTTTTGAAGTTTCCTGGTTTTTGGGCAACCAGGAAGAATTTTTTTTATTTTTTGAGAAAAATATTTCAATTCAACCACACCGAAGGGGTGCAATAAATACCGGTATATAAATTATTTACATATCTAAATATATTTATAAGATCCTCTAAATCCTCACAAAATAAAGAAGATAACTCTTGGTAAAAAAGCTTGGGATCTGCAACCATGAATCAATGAATATATCAAAATTACTCTTCATGTCCTTGAAAGTTATCCTACTTCATTCCTTCCAAATTATCCAAAATAGCAAGCGAAATAAACTTTGAAGATCGCCTGTCCTTGTACATACCAGTCCAAGTATGAATCTTTTCCCTCACAAAACCCGTCGTCACCCAACTAATCCCTAGAAGGCCATAAGCTAGGGTTTACAGACAATAAGTGAATAGACACCACAAGAGAATATGATTACGCGACTCTACCTCCCTTTTACACAAGAAAGATCCATTAACCAAGAAGAATCTTAGGGTTCTGGATAAATTTTGGTTTCCTATTCTTCCTTCCCTCTGCCCTCCACCCCCTCCCCCTCTGGCCTCCACAAATTATCTATTATGCTTAACACTTTGCTTGGCAGGAAAGATATTGGAGGAAAGAGAAACAAAAATGGTTTAGGGAGGGAGGGAGGGAGGGTAAGTAAAAGTGATAACATGGGGGTTTTAAATTTGTTTGTGTTCAAAACATTTTTCCTATGGAGGAATGGGTAAAGTATTAATCTTTGTTTTGTATTCAAAGAACAGAAAGATGCCAAAGCTTCCACATGATGTTGACGATTTCCAGTGTTGTAGGTGAACTTTCTCTTCACAAGGGGCCTAGTGCTGATAATGCTGCTGAGCGTGACTTCTTAAGAACCGATGGGGACCCTGGTGCTGCAGGTTACACAATCAAAGAAGCAGTAGCACTTTCTAGAAGTGCGGTAAGATGATACTATTTTTTATGGTAGTTGTTTAATTAATAGATCAATTACTATGGTAGTTGTTTAATTAATAGATCAATTACTTCTTTTTCTTCAATTTAGCTGTAAGGTAAATTTTGCCCAAGGTTGAGGTGTGGAAATATTGCTTTTGCTGTAAATTTTAGAATTCGAAACAATAAAGGAACAGACTGCTCTCTCTAACAATATTTTAAATATAATATGAAAACAATACCAGTTCATGGAGAAATCCAAAAATGAGCTAAAAATCATTAATAGTTTCATGCTTAACATATAAAAAAATTACTTCTAAAATTAGCATGGTCTTTTAATAGCTTTAAGAAATATTCAGTTTTCAATGAGTAGAAAGAAAAGAAAAGAAAAAGAAAAAACTAAAATATTCAATTTGACCCATGGCCTTAATCTAACAACTACTGTTTCAACATGAAAATAGTAAAATGTATATAGAGCAAACAATTTTCATAGGGTGCAAATGGATCATAGTCTTATTCTTTTTTCTTTTTTTTAATAATGGTTTTAGTTTGACAAAACTTATAACTCTATGGATTCTTCTGCCTTACTAAACAGCAAATAAGTTTCTTCAATATCAATATAAAAGATAAAATTCTTTGCACTTTAAGGTGAGATGAAGATGTGAGTTAAAGCAAATTGTTGCTGAACTCTTAAATATTGATGAAAATAATCTTGACTGTTTAAAGCTAAGTTCTGTAATTTGACTCGAGTCGGAGTACTATTATGATTGAAAACCTCTGCAATGATAACTGATAGTACTTAGTTAACTTCATTTCTTTTTTCTGAGTCCCAGTGATGATTTGATCAGATTTACTGTGAATTCAATTTCCTTTGACTCCGTTAAGACCCTTTCTTAGACTTGAGGAAGCCAAACTTTGGAAAATTTTCATATTCTTGAATTCGGTAAGTTTTTTTTTCAATTCTCAGGACATTTTACTATCTTGTTTAAGCTATATAATTAGTAAATGGATCAAACATTCAATAACTTCTTGAATAGGTAGCTAACTTTATAAGTAAGAATGATTATTGGATTAGCAAGTTATTAGTAGTGTGTGATTTGAGCATTTATATAGAGTTTAATATATATCTTTCTAATGTAGGATTAAGGCATCATATTGACACCATCATAATTAACAATCAATAAATACAAGTATAAGATCCAACTGAATTCATGAATATACTTGACTGTTAAATCATCAAACATCATTTCTCCCTTTAAACCAACATAATATGACTTTAAAACATAAATAATAATCACTTATGCTATCAACGAAAAGGTGCGAAGATATGTGAACTATATATGAGGGTAGCAGAAGGGGAAAGGAGTGAATTGGGAAGTTGGCAAGTATAAGAAAATGCTAAGCATCATTTGGTTATTGTCATTGGACAATAGCAATGATTTCCTCGGTTGAGCCTTACTAAGAATCAGTCCTTTACTGTCAAGTCTTTCTACAAGCAGTTGTTCAAATGTAATGATGACACTGTGAAGATCTCGCACAGACAGATTTGGAAGGTAAGAGTTCCTCCACAGGTATCATTTTTTGCGTGGGAGGCTAGCAGAAAATGTATCTTAACTATAGACAAGCTAAGGAGAAGGGGTAAGGTTAATGATATTTTATTTCCGAAAAAAAAAAAAAAAGAGAAGGGGTAAGGTTTTGGTGAATGCTTGTTACTTATGTAAGGGGGCTGAAGAGAGCTGCAACTATGTGTTGTCATGGTGTCTGGCGGTGTACAAGTTATGAGCCGTGGTTTATGGGTTGTTAGGTATTAGTTAGATGATGGCAGGCTTGATGAGAAAAAAGATGTGGGTGTGGAAGGGCATCAGGAGTAGGAGTAAATGTGCAAATGTGATGCCACTTACTATTTTTTGGACTGTGTGGAAGGAGATGAACAAGAAGGCGTTTGATGGGGTGAATGATGTGAATGGGTTCAATGTTCTCAATAACAGATGATTCTAAACCCTTGGTTTTTTGCTAGTGAGTCATTCCCCATAGTCAATGGAGAATTTAGAGAACCTTATTATAAATTGACAGATTTGTAAAAACTTTTGTACATGGGTTGACACCTCCTTAGTGCTCATAGAAATCTAATTCTTTATACTTTTTATTTTTTTAAAAAAATTATATCATCTAGAGGCCAACATATTATATATACTCTAAAAACAAAACAAATTGTTTTTGGGAACTAGTGAGGTGGCACCCATGAATAAGGAGGTGTAAGTTCAAAGCACACATGAGCATAAGTAGACATGGAAAGATGTAACATTTTTTTTTTTTGAAATAATAGAAAGATGTAACATAAATACATTCATTGCATGCATATAAAGGAAAATAAATTAATTGTAATAACTTCCCAATGTTTAGCTTCTATCTGAAACTAAATCTCTCCGTATAGCATAAACATTAATGAAACCAGGCTTTGATGTCTCTTGGAAAAGCCTTGTGTGCAAGTACCATTAGCCTACAACTTTTCAATCCCAAACAAGTATCTTCTGAGACTTCTGGCTTAAATAGTTGGCAATAATTGATTTGAACTCTTTCATAAAGCTTAACAATTACGTCTTATACATCTTTCCAATATGAAATCAGGGCATTACAATACTGACCTCTAATCTTGGGTGTGAATTTAGGAAACTTTGAAGCTAAAGTTTCCGTGAGAGAGTTTGATTTTGCCATAAAGAGAAAGATGTTAACATGGGGGAAGGAAAAGAGACAATATGCCAGAGAGGAGGGACAAGAGAGAATATGTTCCCATGCATTGAATGAGGGAAAATTTTGTTTTCTAGACAAGTTTTAGGTCACTTTTTATATTACTAATTTAACACCATTTGTCATTCATTATAAATAAAGATATTTCTGTAATTGTCAAAATAAGAAGTATTTTGCAATTAGAACTGGCTAAAGGGATATATCTTTGTAATTTTCATTCTTTACCATGTGTTTATTGTCTCCTTTCTAATAATAAATTTTATTGATTTCAGGTTCCAGGACAAAGGGCCCTGGCATTACATCTCCTTCGGACTGTGCTTGGTAAAGCTATACAAAATATTTGTCTAAAGCAAGTTGGGGAATTCGTAAATAATGATAATAAAGTTGGAAAGGATGTTGACTGGGTAGCTGTTTGGGCTTATGCACTTGGCCCAGAACCTGAGCTCGTCTTAGCATTAAGGTGAAATGCTTATGCTTTTAAATGCTTCTGTTACTCATCTTGCCAACCTTCTCCTAAATTGAGAGATTATCTGGCTTTTGAAATTTGTGTTTATATTGTTGTTGTCAACTGTGGCCTCATGTTTTAACTTTTTCTTGTAAGACAACTTATGAATATGATCCTTTTTTCCCTTTATACTTAATGTCTCTGGAGTTAATGAATTTTTTATGGACGTTAATGAATGTCTCTCATACTATCCCTACATGAGTAAACTTGCTTTTGTTGTCTCTATGTTGGTGCCT
This sequence comes from Carica papaya, assembly GCF_054855325.1. NCBI lineage: Eukaryota > Viridiplantae > Streptophyta > Magnoliopsida > Brassicales > Caricaceae > Carica > Carica papaya. The sequence continues at coordinate 8,298,678 of NC_142314.1, read as the reverse complement.
AGGAATTTGCAAGCTATAGCAAGTATGAATTGAATTTTGTTCGAAAAAGTATTTGTTCTTGTTAATTTATTGTTTCCTTCATGTTTTGGTTGTTAGATCTTTAGTTTGATATTATTTTGTTAATAAATTAATGTTTATTGGTGTTAGGATATGTCTTGATGATAACAACAACTCTGTTGTTCTAGCATGTGCGAAATTGATCGACTGTATACTGACCTGCAATTTAAATGAGGACGTGTTTGATATTTCAGAGGTAAGCTTTTATCCTTCATTCCTTAGAAACAATAAGCAATGGTCACGTGTTGATATTTTATATATAAAGTTTTACCTCCAGAGAGGAGCAATTCATGGAATGGATTGCTTTACTGCCCCCGTGTTTCGAAGTAAACCAGAGATCGATGTTGGTTTCCTCCGTGGTGGATATTGGAAGTACAATACAAAACCTTCTAATATACTTACTTTTACTGAGGATACTGTAGATGATGAAACAGAAGGCAAGCATACAGTTCAGGATGATGTTGTTGTTGCTGGGCAAGATGTTGCTGCAGGCTTGGTTAGAATGGGAGTCCTCCCAAGAATTTGCTATCTTTTGGAGGTAAGCAGGGTTATCCACAAAGTTGCTTCTTTATGATAACATCATTAACCTATGTACTTCTTTACTACTATCTTTTGCATTGTGGAATAAAATATAAATCTGAATGCATTCTTAGGTTTCTGAATAGCAGATTACCCTATGGGTGAACATATATTATAAGATCTTGTTAAATGATGCCTATGCCTTCCTCTGTGTTTTTAGGAGATAAATATGGCATTTCATAAATGTGATCCTTTCTTTATAGAGGGCTTGCAAGTGGTAAGATTGTGGAAGAAGAAAACAATTGATGGTTTTTTTTAGTTTAAAAATGTTGTTTCGAAGTGCTGTACCTGCATTCTGACTGCCTATCCCAACTGGCCATTTTCAACAATTGTCACTTGGTTTTCTAGTTTCCTGATATGCATTCAATTCATTATCACAGACAGAACCAACAGCAGCTTTGCAGGAATGCCTAATTTCTATGCTTGTTGCAATAGCAAGGCATTCCCCCACCTGTGGAAGTGCAATCATGAAATGTCGAAGGCTTGTTCACACGGTTGTTCATAGATTCAATGCGAATAGCAGTGCAGAAATTTGTTCATCTCAGATCAGATCTGTTCGCCTATTGAAGGTAATTATTCCTTTGTACATGTTTGGACAGTCAAATTGTTTCATATATGCTTCACTTAGTTGTGACGAGGATGGAGAATTTTTTCCCGGCAAAAACAGACAAATTAATATTCTTGTGTTTCCAATTAGTCATTTATTTTTTAATTATTCTAAACTTTAACGAGTCAAATTTGTGTTATCATGTGAAAAAGGTGTTGGCTTTATCTGATAAGAAGAATTGCCAAGAGCTTTTGAAGGGTGGAATTTTGGAAGCTATGACATGGCACTTATATCGGTTCACCTCCTCGATTGAGCAGTGGATAAAGTTGGGGAAAGAAAAGTGCAAACTTTCTTCGTCATTAATGGTGGAACAACTACAACTTTTGAAGGTCTGTGTCCAGATTGAGTATCCTATATTTAACTTCTCCGATATATTTCCTGCATTGTGCTTGTGGTTGAATCCACCCACATTTGAAAAGCTTGTGGAGAACAATGTTATTTCTGAATTTGCTTGTGTCTCTAAGGAAGCTTACCTAGTTCTGGAGGCATTGGCTGGGACACTTCCAAACTTTTACTCGCAGAAGATTGGTAGCAATCAGATATTAGAGCATACTGGTAATGACATGGGGTCCTGGTCCTGGAGCTTTGTAGGTCCTATGGTTGATTTGGCTATGAAATGGATATCACTAGCATCTAGGTTATTTGACTGGGAAAGTGGACTAAAAGTTAACCTGGATTTCAGAGGCTTATCCACCGCTTCCTTCTTGTGGGTATATTCAGCTGTTTTTCACATGCTTTCCAGAGTTCTTGACAAACTGAAACCAGAAGATACCATCAGCCTGAATGAAAGTGAAGGATATTTGCCATGGTTGCCAGAGTTTATTCCTAAAATTGGGCTTCAAATCATTAGAAATGGGTTATTGAGTTTCTCAGTTTCCAGGGAAGGTGAGTATGGGGCAAATTTTGCTGGGTGCTCCTCTTTTACTGAAAAATTGTGTTGTTTCAGGCTGCAGGGTGAATACGAATCATCGTTAGCTTCTGTCTGTTGTCTCCATGGAATAGTACGGGTAGCTGTTTCCCTTGATAAGCTGATACAGTTAGCCAAGGCTGGGATGCATAGTTTTCCTTCCCAAGGATCTAATCCTTCAATAGAAGAATCTATCCTTGAGTCTGGGATATTGAAGGGATCTCTGGTAGAATTTAGATGTCTGTTGAATGCTTTTATGAAGTTGGTAGCATCAGAGTGGCATTTGGTGCAATCTATTGAAATGTTTGGCAGAGGAGGGCCTTCTCCAGGGATGGGAATTGGCTGGGGTGCCTCTGGCGGAGGATTTTGGTCAAAATCTGTTTTGTTGTCACAAACTGATGCAAGGTTGCTTTCTCACTTGGTGAATATCTGTCAGATAGTTCCTGCTAGGGAACAACTGGGAGATGAAGAGTTGCCCTTTATGATGGAGGTAATAAATACTGCTTTAGGAATGTGTTTAACCGCTGGGCCAAGGGATAAGATTGTTATCGAGAAGGCTTTGGATATTTTGCTTCAGGTGCCTGCTTTGAAATACCTTGATCTCTGTGTTCAGCGTTTTCTCCAACTTAACCGGCGAATAAAATCGTTTGCATGGGAATATAAAGAAACAGATTACATACAATTCAATATCATATTAACTTCCCACTTTAGGAAAAGATGGTTGTCTGTAAAGACAACATCCAAAACTATGGATGGCAATAGTTTCTTTCCTGATGGAACATCAAAGAGTGGAGTTGGTTTTATGGAGACCATACATGAGGATGTAGAAACACCAAATATGACAAGTAAAGATCAATCCTGCAGTTATTTGCTAGTTGAGTGGGCTCACCAGAGACTTCCGCTTCCAATTCATTGGTTTCTCAGTCCCATCTCAACCATTGTTGATCATAAAAGTTCCCATCCTGGGGGTGCTTCTAGCTCACAAAATCTCTTTCAAGACTCTGCTGATGTGCTTGAAGTTGCCAAATGTGGACTTTTCTTCCTTCTAGGCATTGAAGCTATGTCAACCTTTTTACCGGGTGATGCTCCCTCTCCTATTCGCAGTGTGCCTTTAGTTTGGAAGTTGCATTCTTTGTCTGTTATCTTACTAGTTGGAATGGGTGTCCTTGAAGAGGAGAAAAGTAGTGATATCTATGAATCCTTGCAAGAGATCTATGGGCAATTTCTTGATGAAGGAAGGTTGGGTAAAAGTTCAGAACCCATTTTAGATCGACAGGTGAATTTATTTTCGGTAGAAAGTGGTAAGAACAAAAATATGGAGTCCCTAAGGTTTCAATCGGAGATTCATGAGAGTTACTCAACATTTATAGAAACTCTTGTGGAGCAGTATGGTGCTGTATCTTATGGCAATTTGGTATATGGTCGGCAAGTTGCAGTTTATTTGCACCGTTGTGTTGAGGCTCCTGTGCGACTTGCTGCCTGGAATGCACTGTCTAATGCTCATGTTCTTGAACTTCTGCCTCCTTTGGAGAAATGCTTCACAGCAGCTGCAGGGTACCTTGAACCCATTGAGGTACTGGCTCTAATCTGCTTGTACTACACTTTGGATAAATGTAAATATTAATATTTGGGTAATTGGTGATGATGTAAATGTTAATATTTGCTTAATTGGTTATCCAGAGGGAAAAGGAAAGGGATGAAAGTAGTTACATTATTGTACTTTTTTCTGAGGGGGAAGCATGTGATGTGGTTTTTGTTGTCTGAAGAGAGAGACATTTATCAGTGATAATCTGGCAATTTTTCACTGTCCCTGTAGAAAATATAATAATTAAAAAAATAAATTAGGATTAAAAATAGTTATTTACAACTGTTATGTGCTGCAAATGGAGGGAATCATTTACAACTGTTATGTGCTGTAAATGGAGGGAATCACCAATAAATTTGTTGCAATAAATTTGTCCTTAGAAACAGAATTTTGTTAGGTTTTCTCCAGAATTTGTTAGGTTGTTAGGGTAGTAGACTTGTATATATATGTGTAAATCATTCATCAAGAGGAGGAAGAATATTTTTTTCTCTCAATTTTCTTCATGGTATCAGAGCCATACTTGATCCAAAAAGAAATTGGTATCAAACCTTGCTAAGCCGTAATCAAAAATGGCCTCGGGTGAGCTTCCATCCTCTCCACCAGAAGTTTCCTCTGGTTCTTATCATCACACAGCAACAACCAGAGCTGTGAGTGAACTACCATCATTCTGTATCACAGGACATAAACTCGATAGCAACAACTTCCTTAAATGGTCGTCGTCTGTCCGTCTCTTCATCCGCGGATGGGGGTGTTATGAGCACCTCATTGGCGAGCTCATGCCTCCTCCATCGTCCGATGCAAATGCACAAACCTGGGAGATCAAAGACAGTATGGTCATGTCCTGGCTCATTACCTCAATAACTCCTAAAATCGGAGAGAATTTCCTTCTCTACGAAACTGCTCACGAAATCTGGAATGCAGCACATGAACTCTACTTCACCAAGCAAAATACCTCTGCAATATTCGAAATCGAGTCAACTCTTCATGACCTTCGACAAGGAGAACTCAGTGTCACCCAGTATTACAGTATCCTTAGTCGAAGTTGGCAGCAGATGGATGCCTTCGAAGAGCGTCACTAGAACTGCCCCGAGGACGCGAAAAACTTTAAAGTCTTTGTGGAAGAAAAGTGACTCTTTAAATTCCTATTAGGGCTAAACAAAAATCTCGACGCGATTCGGGGACGTGTTCTGAGCACCAAACCTTTGCCGAGTCTTCGAGAAGTATTTTCTGAAGTTCGACGCGAGGAGAGTCGTCGGAAGATCATGATGGGAGAGAATGACCAACCTCACCAGACTGAAAATTCTTCAGCTCTCACAACCCGAGCGATTGACAGTCGAACAAAGAAGACAAGGCCCTGGTGCGACCATTATCGGAAGCTAGGGCACACTTGGGAATGTTGTTGGAAGCTTCACGGCAAGGCAAGTGACTGGAAACCACCTTCGGGTGAGTGGAAAATGTCGAAAGCAGAGACCTCCAGCAAGCTTCGAGGAAATCACGTGACGGCAGATGAAGTAATTTTTTATGAGATGGGAAAAGACCCATTTACCCTTGAACAGTTGGAAGCCCTCCAGCAAATCTTGTCCAAGAAATCTCACCCGGTCAATGCCTCTATGGCACACAAAGGTAATATTCATCGCTTATCTGCTCTTTTAGAAAAAAGGACAGGTGTAGGTGGTAGATTCTGGAGCATCTGATCATATAAGTGGCGATTACTCAATGTTCCAAAATTATAGAAGATGTGAAGAAAATATTTCAATCAGAATTGTACATGGTTCTTTCTCAAAAGTGGCAGGAATGGGCTGTAAATTTGTCTCCAAATTTGACTCTTTGTTTAGTTCTCCATGTTTCGAATTTGGATTATAATTTATTTTCTATCAGCAAGCTATGTGAAGATTTGAAATGTGCTGCGAAATTTGTTTGTAATATGTGTAATTTCCAGGATTTGGACTCGGGGAGGACGATTGGCAGTGCTAGGATGAGCTCGGGATTATATTTGCTTCAAGTCAACACTTCTAAAAGACAAGTTTACAATGCAGTATGTGAAAACTCTGTTCCTATTTCCAAAAATAATGATAATGATATTATGTTGTGGCACTATAGATTAGAACATCCAAACTTCATGTACTTAAAAAGGATATTTCCACCACTATTTAAAGAAAAAGATCCAGTTTCATTACAGTGTGAAGTTTGCTAATTTTCTAAACATACTCGAAGTTCATTCTATAGTTTACCATATAAACTATCTAAACCATTTGCATAATTTACAGTGATGTTTGGGGGCCTTTCAGGGTTTCCAATGTTTCCGGAATTAGGTGGTTTGTATCTTTTATTGATGATCATACAAGAATTATTTGGGTATTTCTCATAAAGGAAAAATCTGAAGTGGGATCTCTATTTAAAAAATTTCATACAATGATTCGAACCTAATTTCATGCTACCATCCAAATATTGAAATCCGACAATACTTGTGAATATTTTGAAAATACTTTTGAAAAATACTTTACTGAACATGGCATTATCCATCAAATCTCCTGTGTTCATACTCCACAGCAAAACGGCATAGTCGAAAGAAAAAACAGACATTCTTGAGATTGCTAGATCTCTCATGTTCACCACACATGTACCAAAATATCTTTGGGGAGAGGCTGTCCTTTCAGCTACCTATTTGATTAATCGGATGTTCTCCCGTATTCTACAGTTTCAATCACCATACACTATTCTCTCAAAAATCTTTCCTGATTCTTACATCTTAAACACTTTGCCACTTAAAGTATTTGGGTGTTTAGCATATGTCCACATTTATAAGTATCTTCGTGGAAAATTAAACCCAAGAGCAATAAAGTGTATTTTTTTTGGGTACTCAGCAAATCAAAAATGATACAAATGCCTAGTTCCGGAAATCCGCCGATTTTATAATACCATGGACGTCACCTTTTTTGAGAATCAACCGTTTTATCCCACCACTGATATTCAGGGGGAGAAATTTACTCAGGAATATCAGTTGTGGGATGTTTGTGTACCACCTCTCTACCCACAAAATCCATCACCAGAAAAACCTTCCCTGGAGATTGAACCCGAAACCTCACAAAAGAAATCAGAACCAAAACCTGTTATAGAAAGCACATTACCTGCAATGAGTGAGTTATATGTCTATACAAGAAGAAACAAAGGAAAAGCACCCGAATCATCCAAGCACTGCCATGAATCCCCCACTAATCCAGGTAACGTAATCTCTATACTAATTCTTGATTCCATTGATTCTAATATTCCTATTGCTTTGAGGAATGACACTCGAACATGCACCAAACATCCTATACATGACTATGTTTCATTGGACAAATTATTATCGGAACATCATGCTTTTGTGTGCAGGATAGACAACAGTTCACCTGAACCCAGAACAATACATGAGGCCTTAGAAATTCCAAAATGGAAGTTAGCTGTCCTAGATGAGATCAGGGCACTTGAAAAGAATGAGACATGGGAACTAACTGATCTTCCTCCAGGAAAACGTCAAGTGGGATACAAATGGATTTTTACAACCAAATATAATCCAGATGGGAGTGTGAATAGGCTTAAGGCCCGCCTGGTAGCCAAAGGCTATACACAATCATATGGTGTAGATTATCAGAAAACGTTTGCACCAGTTGCCAATCACAATACTATTCGGGTACTCCTCTCACTTGCATCTAACCTTGACTGGCCACTGTATCAATTAGATGTAAAGAATGCATTCCTTAATGGCGATTTGGAAGAAGTGTATATAAATTTACCACCAGGGTTCGAATTAACTGACAACTCTCAAAAAGTGTATAAATTGAAGAAATCACTCTATGGCCTAAAACAATCTCCAAGAGCATGGTTTGACAGATTCACAAGAGCTGTAAAACATAAAGGATATGAACAATGTCAATCCGACCATACATTGTTCGTCAAACATCGCATATCAAGTAAAAAGGTTATTTTGATTGTATATGTTGATGATATCATTCTCACAGGAGATTACCTTGAGGAGATTCAGAAATTTAAAGAATTTCTGGCCAAAGAATTTGAAATAAAAGATCTTGGAGTACTAAAGTACTTCCTCGGTATGGAAGTGGCTAGATCAAAAAGGGAGATTTCAGTTTCTCAACGAAAGTACATTCTTGATCTCCTAAAAGAGACTGGGATGCTAGGAAGCAAGCCTGCTAACACCCCTATGGACTCAGTCATCAAATTTGGATCCAGAATCAGTAATAAAATGGTTGACAAAGGGAGATACCAAAGACTTGTTGGGAAACTTATTTACTTGGTTCACACAAGACAAGACATCAGTTTTGCAGTAAGTCAGTTCATGCATCAGCCAACTGAAGATCACATGAGTGCTGTGTATCAAATTTTGAGGTATCTCAAGAAAACTCCAGGATAAGGTTTATTCTTTCAAAAAACAGACAGAAAGGGTGTTGAAATTTACACGGATGCGGATTGGGCAAGTTCTATAAACGACAGGAGATCTACATCAAGATATTGTACCTATGTTTGGGGTAACCTGGTTACTTGGAGAAGCAAGAAACAGTCTGTTGTGTCTCGCAATAATGCAGAATCTGAATTTAAAGCGCTCACTCATGGTATTTGTGAAGGTGTATGGTTGAAGAGAATACTTGAAGAATTAAAAGCCCTCAACAATATGCCTATGAAAGTATGGTGCGACAACCAATCAACAATTAGTATGGCCAAGAATCCAGTACATCACGATAGAACTAAACATGTGGAGATTGATCGTCATTTCATTAGAGAAAAATTGGAAGATGGGATTATAACTCTGATGCATATTTCAACCAATCAACAGATCGCAGATATTCTAAGTAAAGCTCTTCCCAAGAAAACCTTTGATGACATAATATCTAATTTAGGTTTACTCAACATATACGTAAACTAGATTGAGGGGGAGTGTAGAAAATATAATAATTAAAAAAATAAATTAGGATTAAAAATGGTTATTTACAACTGTTATGTGTTGTAAATGGAGGGAATCACCAATAAATTTGTTGCAATAAATTTGTCCTTAGAAACAGAATTTTGTTAGGTTTTTTCTAGAATTTGTTAGGTTGTTAGGGTAGTAAACTTGTATATATATCTGTAAATTATTCATCAAGAGGAGGAAGAATATTTTTTTTCTCTCAATTTTCTTCAGTCCCAAATCTTTTGAAAGCCATAGTGCAATCTTTCCGAGTGCATCTTTTTCTGTTTGCATATCTGGGTGACCTGTTGCTTTCTTTATCACATGCAAATTCTCTATAAACACTAACTTCTACTACTAATAATAATGATAGGGATAATTTGTAAATCAATTGCTTCTGTTGCAGGATAATATAGATATTTTAGAGGCTTATGTGAAATCATGGATTTCTGGTGCTCTTGACCGAGCTGTTATTCGAGGATCAGCAGCATTTACACTGGTTCTGCATCATGTTTCATCCTTCATTTTCCTCTCTGGTGCCAGCGATGACTTATCCCTGCAAAATAAGCTTGTGAAGACTCTACTGCGAGATTACTCTCAGAAGCAGAACCATGAGGTATCCAAACTCTCTATTGCACATATAAGATTACAATCCCATTTTAGAAAATCTTGAGCATCTGTATGGTTAACTTGGCTTAAATTACATTATAATAAAAAAATATTAAATGTTGGCAGTATTATGCATAATTATTGAGATATTTGAGACTCTTTATGGCTGACTGGTTATTCTCATCACCCCACTTGTATTCAGATAAGTCTTTTGATTGCATTCTGACAGTTAGGTCATACTCACATGGAATGTTTAAGAAACTGTATTCTCTACAGGATTAATGCACAAAAGAAGATTTCTTTTACTGCATTAGCATTTTCATTTTAGTATTTAATGTGCTGAACTTTTCTCCTTCCCCTGCTTCCCTCATGAATAATCTGTTTTGATTGTTTTTTCTAATGGAAATAATTATAATTACAGGGAATGATGTTGGCTCTTGTCCAATATAACAAGCCATCTACATCTCCAAATGGGCAAAAGGAAAACTTGTTACTGCAGAAGAGTGATATAGAACAGAGATTCAATATATTAAAGGATGCTTGTGATAGAAATTCTTCTCTTCTGATTGAAGTGGAGAAGCTAAGGTCTGCCATTGAGAAAGAACAGCACAGATCCAAAACTTCTATGTAGTGACGGAGAGAGAAGAGAATTTGATATGCTCTGCACTATTTTGCATGATCAAATCCGATGGTCAACTATCTCTAGGAAGGGGAAAGATCATCCTTGTTTCCTATGTTCATGGGGTTATATACTCAAAATGGTTGCCTTATACAGTTGGAAGATGCAAATGTGCTTCTGCGAGTGAAGAATCCAATTGACGCCACCAGCACAAAACTTCTTCTCAGAAAGTAAAATAGAATTCTTATCTGTAGTAAATTATGTGTATATAGCCATATGGAAGAGGAGTTGCACACTCTTGTTTTCTCCAGTCCAGATGAGGAAAACAACTACCCTGCTCAAGAAATTTTTTTTTCGAATACTTGGATTAGTTTATAAGTTAGGACTTGACTAATCTATACTCAGTTAGCTGGTAAGCTGATCTTGGTAGCAGATGCCATTGTCAAATTAACTGGTGTTAATTTGTAACTTCACGTTTGTTGTTGCAATATAGGATGAAGGAAATTGAGTTTTTCCTTATGTTTTTGTTTGACACTGGCTTGAAGAAAAGTTAAATCACTGGAGTTACATTAGTGTGTGTTTATTTCAAAGTTAGTAGAGTGTAGAAGAATAAAACTATAAATTTAGTAGATAAAAAAGTTAAAAATGGTAATCAAGGTAATATAACAAGTGAAGAGAATCCAGAGTTGGAACTCCCTGTTGGAAAATTATTGAAGTACAATGAGAGGACCCGACAGACTTAGTACAAGCAAAAAAGTGGGGAACCCCATGTGTGCAAGTGCATCATTATTATATATCAGGCAATAATTCTGACTGTAGGGTCTCCATATTTTTCGCTTCAGATCTGCTGATTTCAATTAATGAAGTCACTGACTTTCTCAGAAAGTAGGATTTTTTTTTTTTGGGTGCAATTTCCAAATAATGTAATCAAATTTTGATTATAAATTTGGGTTGATTGTGTATTATACAATGTATAAGACCTTGTGTACCAATATTATGGTAAAATGTGTAGTTTACAGGTGGCTTTCGAAGTTTCTGAAGGAATCAAGTTTGTGTTGGAAGTTTTTATTTTAGAAATAGTATCAAACACAACTCTAGAACTACAACTATATTAGATGTGCGGATTCTATTTGGATTATGGGATATAACTTCATGTTAGATTTTGTTTGTTTAGAATCGATTTAGTGTTGTGTGTTAAAGTATATTTGTAACTAGAACTATCAAAAGCATCTGAAGTCTAAGCTTACTTTACAGTCAAACCCAACTAAATTTGATTGCTTTTTTATTAAAAAAAGAAAAAAAAAATTTATTAAATTGATTTTTTTATTATTTTTAAATATTTGTATTGATTTTTATATTAATTTTTTTTATTTATTTTTAGCGTTAAATATTAATAATACTAATAATAGATTTGTTACTTGATAATAAATTAATATCTAGTTATTTTTAATTGAGTAAATATTTATATCAAATATTATCATGTAAAAAATAATTGAATTTTTAATAAAAAATATAATATAAATCAAATTTAAAAATTTATGCTTATGTTGCCCATGGGAGGGATGAGGAGTACGCTTTTTTATTTTATGTTTTGAATTTTGAATTTTTTTATTTTTTATTAAAAATAATTAAATTAGTTTTTACACATCAAATAAATATTTAATTAATTAGCAATAGTTACACGGGTATTAGTAATATTTAATAGATAGAAATATATTAACATAGATGTTCTAAAAATAAAAATAAAATAATTAATTAATTAATTAATATAAAGACTACTAGATGCTCTTTGTAAATATATTTCTTTAATATATGCATATATGAATATATTTCTACATATACAAACGTTAATATTGAAATGTTTATTGACATGAATAAAAAAAGAAGCATTGGGTAATTAATATATAATTTATTTAAATAAAAATACAATAATTCAACAATAGCACACAAAGAAGACAAACACTTTTTTAGAAAAACATCTAATACAAACCACGATTGATTTAGAAAAACAAAGTACAAATAAGGAAGAATATAAAACATAGCAGAAATTATTCCAAAAAAGGCAATATGCACTCCTCACGTTGGAACGGCATCCCCTACAAGACAAGACGAGAAAATCAAAGGCACGGATCTCAACTTGGATAGATTTGTATAAACTAATATATCAAGGATAAGCTTCAATCACAGACTGAACAGCTTCTATATGTTTCACTTTGAAGCTGCTGAATCCAGCTTCAATCAGGACATACTCCCATTCCTTCAATGTCCTTTCTTTACCATTGTTAGTATGAGCCACCATCACCATGTCCAACATCAACCTCACCAACTCAACTTCTTCATCTTTCTTCTCCTCAACCACTGTGTCAACTATTATCATCTTCCCACATTTCTCCTCACCTCTAATTGCTTCTTTGCATTTCTCCAAGATTCTGATGCAATACTCGTCGTTCCAATCATGCAACACCCACTGCAAAATCGACCATCATTGTTAATTTAAACTTATTTTAAATGGGAATACATATATATATATATTAATTAATTTTACCATAGTGAAAGCAGCGTCAGCTTTTGGAACACTTTTGAACATATCACCTCCTACATTCTCAACACCATCATACTTATTTGCGACAGACACAACATGAGGAAGATCAAAGTTTATGCCTTTAACCCAAGGAAAAGCCTTTACCAACAATCCCAAAGCAGTCCCGTTGCCGCCTCCAACATCCACCACATTCTCCACTCCCTCAAACACCTCTGGACATCCCTTCACGATCGCCGGAACCACCAACCTCGCATCACACGCCATAGCCTCATTTATCAGCTCACTATGTCCTGGATTCTTCGCAGCATACTGCCATATCTCCTCATCATTCGCTCTCTCAAAAGGGGAACGCGTATTCTCTCCTTCCAGCAAAACACGTGCGCTTAGATTCAGCCACGGTGCGAGCATCACCGGGCTGCTTTCAAGCAGGATGAGGGGAGCCAAGGTGCCATCTCCATGACTGGTCATTCGACGGGAAAGAGGGGTTGATATGTAGCCTATTGAGCCATCAGTGGCGGTGGATGCTACTTCTTTGACTATCTTTCGATGCACCAAGTACCTCATGATGCGGTAGAGTTGGGGTGGTGAGCACCGGAGGGCGGCGGAGATCTCTGAAAGGGTCATGGGTTTGTCCTGGTTAACTAGCGTGTCGGGTATTCCAAGCTCGATGGCACATTTCACGACTGCCATGTCGACAAACCCGAACGCATATTTCCATATATCAACTCCTGCTTGAGCTTCTTCTTCAGCTTCTAGCTTTCTGCATTCCTCCATCCTTCGAGATCAGGATATATTATGAATATGTTTTAAGTAATTGGATGTGTGAAACAAATCAGGTGAGCAAGGTTCATTATATAAGCATGAAGAAATTAGGGTGAAGAAATTAGGGTGCCACATAGTATCTATAATATCCGAGCTCAAAATTTGGTGCGGTATTAATTTTAAAATTAAAAAATATATATAATTTTTAAATTTATAAATTTTTGTTTAATGTAAAATTAGAAAAAAATAGTTGGATAATGAAATTGAAAATAATTTTAGAAAAAATGAATGAAAATTTGGGTTCTGAAGTATTTTTGAAAAAAAAATAAAAAATTAAAAGTTAAAATACAATTAAGGATAAATGCGTCACGTAAGACTACCCAATCAGCAGCTCCAATAAACCGGAGCACGTTGCGTGGCAAGACAGGCTGACTCGATGCCACGCAGGAGGCCACGCTGGCAATCTGCGTGTCTGCGATCGGACGATTCAGACGCGTTCTCGCACGCATGGACGGTCTGTATCCGTTCCCTCCTCATGCGCAATTAGACGGTCGTGATTAAATGCGATGAATGGTTCATATTCGTTCCTTCTTTAAATACCATCGTACGGTCAAGATCAAATTACAATGAACGATTCAGATTTATTTTCTCTTTAAACGCGATCGGATGGTCGAGATCAAACGAGATAAACGGTCAAGATTTAAGGGAGATGAGTATAAATATCTCACTTTATACCGAACCCAAACTCTAGTTGCCAGCCCCCCACCGGATAAGAAGAAACAGTCGCAAGAGAAATGAGCCGACTGTCGCTCGAGGCCACGCCGGAGCCACCTCCGATCGCCAAAAAAGGTAAAAATTCTCCTATTCGCTCAGAATTTGATTTTGAACACCTCCACGGCCAAATCGGAGCAAAAGGAATGGTGGATGAGCATAAAACCGCGAATAAAACCCAGTAGCACTACCGCGAAAAAAACAAAAAATCGCCTCCGATGAGCCCCTTCCCGTTTCTCATTTCGTGCCACTTTTCCATCATTGTGTTTACCATTCTGTTTTCTACACGTTGACTGAAGAAAAAATTCAGTTGCGAAGGTGAGCCCGCAGAGCTGCCGCACTGGAAAATTTCATCGCCGGTAAGTTTTTATTTTTTGACTTTTTTCGACCAACCGAGACCCCATAACATATTTTCTTGCAGGGATGGGTATAAAATCAGCCGAAACTGAGCAAAACTAACCGAAAACAACCAGTTTGAGGCAAATTTTTGTCGTATGCGGCAGTGCCGTTGCCGGAGCACGGTGGTGCAGCCATGCCGAAATTTTAAAATTAACCAAAAAAGATTTTTAACACCGATTTTAGATTTTTAGATACGTGAACCGTGTTTATACCTCTATAGGAAAATTCAAAAAACTCAGGGACCGCCTGTAGGCGCAGTAAAAAGTTCAGTATTTCGGACAATGATTCGGGTAAGAATCTATCACTTTATTCCCTGTTATGGAATTGAAGTCTAATTATCAATAATACGGCATTTTGCATAATTTAAAAAACTTCAAGAATTAATTATAGGTTACTAATGGAGGCGGAACTGATTATTTATTATTGTTGTCTTATTTAACCGATTGTTTGATTTTACAGCTTTAAATGCATGATAATATACTGAAATTGGTAAAATGATTCAGTTGTATTTTCTTGATGCTTGTATTATTTGTCTTGCGTTGATTTATAGTTAAATTGTAAAACTGAAAATTAAATGTAAAGGAAAAATTGATTGTTTAAGTGAATGAATAAATGGTAGTCTTACTGGATATCTTAGGAGATGATGGACAGATCGGGTACATAGGGAACCTTACCGTGAACGTCACTTCATACCAGATAGGGTATCGAGAATTGATATTTTTGGCACTCATACCGGACGGGGTATAAAGATAGCTGATTAGTTGACAATATTGAATAATAGTTCATGTATAGTGAGATATCCCTATAAACCCCCATGGATACTAGTAGACAAATAAAAATGGAAGTTTGTTATTCTTACTTACTTGAAAATGAGATTTGAATGTTATTTGAATTATTGTCTTTATAGATCGGTTTTGAAAATCTCGTAACGGTAAATATTGAATAAATAGTTTTGTTTATGATAAATGAATTTACTTAAATTAAAAGCTCTATTGGTTATTTTTATGATTTTTACCAACCTTCATTTTCTGTATCGGTGAGTAGTGTAATATTCTTACTGAGCGAGTGTAGTTCACATCTTCAATAATTATTTCAGATCAAGAGGACCAAGACCCAAATCCCGATCAACAAAAGGTTTGTGGATAGTTCACCACCCGAACTCATTCAAAAGCTAGTGAATGTCGTCCTAAGATGCTCAGTTGTTTACTTTTCGTTTATTTCTTTAATTTTTGTTTGTTCTTTTAGAATGGATATTCTCATATCCCTATTGCGCATTCTAAATTATCGTGTAAGGAATGTAAACCTTAAACTCTATTGTTTCGCTTTCGCATTCAATTCAAGTGTTTACCTCCTTTTCAGTTCTGGGTCGTTTCAGTTGGTATCATTATATAAGCACGAAGAAATTAGGGTGCCACACGGTAGGTGTGAAATCACTTTAATGCGTATTTTTATGGTATAATTTGATATTTTATTATTGAAACTTGAGCTTATTTAATTTGTTAGCACCTGTCATGATAAAATATATGACCTTATAACGATACTATAGTAGTATTTGAATAAAAATGCACATGATACAATTTTTTTGACGAGTATATACAATACAAGTAGAATAGACAATTTTTTCTTGGAACAAAAATAATATATATTTTAATTATTATAATATAATATAAATAATCTTCAAACAAATATATAAGTAAGGGTGTAACACCCAAGTAATTTAATTTTTATCTTACTATTTTTATTTTTATTTATTTGAATTTTTTAGATTTTTAATTAATTTAATTTGATTTAATTTAATGAAAATAAAAATAATAATAATGATAAAATTAGGTAAAAATATTATTTGGATTTAATTGAAATTGATTTTGGGAAAAAGGGGTGAAAATTTAGATTCTTGGGTGTTTTTGAAAAGAAAATCGGAAACCGGGAGTCAAAACGCAATTTATAAAAGTTGTGCCACATCAGCACCCACGTCAGCAGCCACGTCAGCGGCCTGGTCAGCAGCCCCGGCCAACCAGGACATGCCGCGTGGCAAGAAAACGCTGACCAAGGGATGGGCCACGTGGGCGATCAGCGCGCGTGCGATCGAACAGCCCAGATCCGTTCCCGCGCGCACGGACGGCCCAGATTCACACATACGGACGGTTCAGATTTAATAAGGCACGGATGGCCCAGATTTAATCAGGCACGGACGGCCCAGATTGCATCGAGATGGACGGCCCAGATTTAATCCCAATTAAATCGCGATCGGAGGGTCCAGATTTAATCTTGATGGACTGTTGAGATTAAAAGGCAAAGGGTATAAATATCCCCACCCACACCTGACCACAAAACCCTAGCCGCCAGTGCCTCGCTGGAGAAAAAAAACCAGACGCCGGAGGAGCCGGCCGCCGCCACCCACCGCCGCACCGGGGAAGTTTCCGACTGCCGATCGATGTAAATTTTCTCCCCCTGGCTCGTTTTTCAATGCTGAGTCCGCCTATGGCCAAATCGGAGCCAAACCACCGACCAAACGACCGAAAAACCGAGCCGAAGTCCAGCGGCGCCGCCGTGTCCCCCCTATGTTTTTGCCTCTGATGAGGCCCTTCCCGGCCTCCGTTCGATGCAAATTTTATACCACTGTGATCAACGTTCTTTTCTCTACAGGTTGATCAGAGCCAAACATCAAAACGCGACTCACGCCGGAGGAGCCGCCGCACCCAAGAGCACCGCCGCCGGTAAGTTTCAGTTTTTCGTTATTTTTTTGGCCCACCGAGGGTCCTAGGGTTGTTTTATCGCATGGACCGATGCAAGTGTGGCCGAATTCGGCCGAAAACGGCCAACCCGAGGCGAATCGCCGCCGCTGTCGCCGGAGCACGGCGGCTCAATTCTGATATTGGTCGAAAGGGGCCCAAGGTCTGATTTGGAATTTTTTGGGACACGTGCAGGTACCAGTAGTGCGTTTCAATTTTTCAGAAAAAATTCAGAAAAATTAGGGACAGTCTGTAGGCACACTGTAGAGTCGAATTCAGACTCCAAAACAGGTAAGGATTTCTCACCCTATTTCCTATCACGGTATTAAAGCTAAATAAATAATTAAACTGTACTTTGTGACTTTATAGATGTATAATTGATTTAGGTTGCCAATGGAGCCCGAGTCTGATACAGTGTTGGTCTGTTATTGTTTGATCTAATTTCCAGTATTAAATGCAGGATGATGTTTGATGTAATTATGTTATCGTCTCGTATGCATGAACTATGGTTTTTTTTATTATGGTTTGTATCATGGTGAACCCGATAATGTGTTGTCTTATTTGGTGTCCATTACTCGTTTACATGTTGTGTGTGATTAGATGATTGAGATCAAGAAAAAAGGCAAAAAGGTTGTGTGAATTGATAAATGGATAATGTGGACAGCTCGACTAGATATCCTAGGAGATGGTGGACGGACCGGGTCCGTAGGGAACCCTACCGGGAACGTGGTCTCTCATACCGGACGGGGTATGGAGACCTTATGTGTTTTGGTGCCCATACCGGATGGGGTATGGGGACGGCCCGTTTCACCTCATACCGAACGGGGCATTGAGGTTCATGGTTTTGGCGCCCATACCGAACGGGGTATAGGGATGGCCCTGGAATCAGGTTGTAATGTTAATGGTTCACGTGTAGAGGGGACCCCCTATGAATCCCCAGGGATACTAGTAGGCTGGTAAAAGAGGAAATCTATTTTCTGATGATTGAAATGTAAATGTATGATATGTGTTATGTTATAAAGTTTATATGATTTCATAATGATGATAATGTTATTGCTTTCATATGTTGTTTTCATGGATCTCACCGAGGTAAGTGGACAGTAAAAGTTTTTATATTAATAAACGAGTTCGTTATAAATTATGCTCCATTGGTCATTTTTGTTTTCTACCTACCTTTACTTCTGTGGCGGTGAGATAGTGTGATGTCTTTACTGGGCTGGTGTAGCTCATTCCTTATTTAACCATTTCAGATCAGGAAGACATTGTTCCCGAGCCCGTTCCGCAAGAAGACGGCGAAGGGGACGCCTAAAGACTCCATAGTTATATTTATAGTTCTTATTTCGAGTATCTCTTTTAGTTAGTTTGCTCTTTCATGTTTTGAGTATGTTTTGGTTATTGTGTAAGGGATGTTAATAAAAAATTTTATTACACTTCTGCATTTGAGATTTTTAATACATATATTTCATTTAAATTTTCGGGGCCTTTACAGTTGGTATCAAAGCCGTGTTCCTCGGACCTATCCCTTACACAATAATGCTTAGAGAAATATTCAACGATAAACCATTACTCAACCATTCCTTATGAAATGCAGGTGCAGAGAGATGAGGAGAGAAAGACCCCCACTAAACCGAGCGGCCCGGGATAATTCACTTCGGGAGGATGTAGACAGGTTATTTGAGATGATGGAAGGATTCATAGCATCCCAGCAAGGGCGAAGGGAGAGAAGGGAGTTACCTGACCCTCCTCCACTACCGCAGGTTGAGCCTCTGCTACAGCAGGCTGATCCCGAGCCACCCCGGCACGAGCCTGCTCCTCCACAGTACCACCCGGCACCACTGCCGCAGTACAACCCGGTGCCCCAGCCACGGTACTACCCGACACCGCCACAGCACGACTCAGTGCCCCCAGCATATCAGCAGGTGCCACCATAGGACCCCCCAGGCTATCCCCAGCAGGGTCCAGTCCCTCCTCCACGGGACCCCGCTCCTTCCTTGATCGTCCCGGGCTACATAGAGAGGTACAGGAGACTGAACCCCTCCACCTTTGCAGGGGGATCCTCTTTTGAAGAGGCCCAGTACTGGCTGGCGGAGACTGAGAGAGCTTTCAGGATCTTGGGAGTAGTTCCTGAGCAGAGAGCTGCCCTTGCTTCCTACATGCTGGTAGGGGAAGCAGGACGTTGGTGGGAGCTCAAGCAGACCACCCTGCCTACACCAGTCACTTGGGAGCAGTTCCTAGCCGCCTTCCATGCAGAGTATCTCCCTGAGCACATCCGACACCTAAAGAAAACGGAGTTTGTTCAACTGGTTCAGGGAAACATGACAGTATCAGAATATGCTCGTAAGTTCCTAGAGCTGGGCCGATACTCCCCGGAGACATTGATGGATGAGAGCCGAAAGGCCAGGAGATTCCAATCGGGTCTCCGCCCAGAGATCAGGCAACACTTGTTAGTACTGGAGCTCAAGACATCTTCAGCAGTCCTAGCAAAGGCACAGATCGTGGAAATAAGCTTCAGCACCCGTCCTCAGCAAGGAGGGAGTTCCCGACCCTCAGCTCCATTCCGCAGGCCAGCACCTGCATCTGCCCAACCAAATAAAAGGCCAAGACCAGCCATCCAGAACCCTCCTCAGGCTCCAGGGGCAGCTGTTGGAAAGATCTGTCAGCACTGCGGTAGAGATCACGAGGACCGACCCTGCTACCGCCTCAACAACACTTGTCGCATTTGTGGCAGTGCCCAGCATTATGCAAGAGAATGCCCGAGGAACCAGAATCAATGGAGGCCTCCTATCCAGGGTAGAGCTTATAACCTTACCCAGCAGGATGCCGACGTTAACTCGGATGTAGTACAAGGTATGTATACTATCTGTGACCATTTTGCTCATGTTTTATTTGACACTACTTCATCGCACTCTTTTGTTTTACATGCTTTTACTTCCAAAATTAATGTATCACCTGATAAACTTGATTTATTGTTGTTTGTGTCTACTGCCAGGGGTGAAACACTACTAGGGGAAGCTATCTATAGGGCTTGTGCCGTGGAGATAGCAAATAGAAAACTAAGTGTAGACTTGATAGGGTTAGATACAGGAGATTTTGATGTAACCTTAGGAATGGATTGGCTAGCGGCGTATCACGCCACCATAGATTGCTTTAACAAGAAAGTTGTCTTTAATCCTCCTAACGAGTAGCCATTTACAAATTAATAAAATTATTCAGTACTTATTCCTTGATGGCAAGTTTTCTTAACTTCTAGTGCCTTAATCTTGTTGTTTTCTCTGACTAGGCAAGTCTAAGAAGGAAATTTGTATTCAAGAGATTCTGGTAGTCAGAGACTTCCCAGATGTGTTTCTGGACGAACTGCCCAGTCTGCCAGTGGACACAGAAGTCGAGTTCACTATAGACCTACAGCCAGTTACCCAACCCATTTCGGTTGCTCCTTATCGCATGAGCCGCATTGAGATGGAAGAGCTGAGGAAACAGATCACTAAATTGCAAGACAGTAGTTTTATTAGACACAGTGTGTCCCCTTGGGGTGCTGGAGTCACTTTTGCAAGAAAGGGAGATGGAACATTGAGACTGTGCACTGACTACAGAGGATTGAACAAGGTTACGGTCAAAAACAAGTATCCCCTTCCCCTGATTGATGACTTCTTTTATCAGCTGCAGGGTGCACAGGTATTCTCTAAAATAGACCTACGATCAGGTTACCATCAGGTGAAGATAAGAACATAAGACATCCCCAAGACGGCCTTCCGAACCAGATACGAACACTATGAGTTCCTGGTCATGCCACTTGAGCTAACCAATGCCCCAGCAATCTTTATAGATCTGATGAACAGGGTCTTCAGAGAGTTCTTGAATCAATTTATCATCATGTTCATCGATGATATCTTAGTCTACTCAAAAAGCAGAAAAGAACATGCTCACCATCTTGCCCAAGTTTTGCAGGTCCTTAGAAATAAGAGGTTATATGCGAAGTTGAGTAAGTGTGGATTCTGGCTTGAGCAGACTGCCTTCCTAGGACACATCATATCGAAGGAAGGGGTATCAGTGAATCCCGAAAAGGTTGAAGCAGTACTTAGCTGGGAGAAGCTGACATCAGTTAAGAAAATCCGTAGCTTCCTAGGAATGGCAGGTTATTCTGCAGGTTCGTTAAAGGATTCTCCAGTCTAGAAGCTCCTCTAACCCGACTCACAAAGAAGAATGCCAAGTTTGAGTGGAAGGAAGACTGTGAAAAAAGTTTTTCAGAATTAAAGAAGCGGCTAACCACTGCACCCGTGCTGGCTTTACCGAGTGGATCGGGGGAATATACAGTTTATAGTGATGCCTCCTATCTGGGCCTAGGTTGTGTCCTAATGTAGCATGGAAAGGTTATAGCATATGGGTCAAGACAGTTATAAAATCATGAGAAGAACTATCTCACCCATGACTTGGAGCTTGCCGCAATCATTCACGCCTTGAAAACCTGGCGCCATTATTTGTACGTAGAGACCTTTTAGATCTATACCGATCATAAGAGATTGAAATACATATTCACTCAGAAGGATCTCAACATGCGTCAGAGAAGGTGGATGGAACTCCTTAAGGACTATGATTGTGATATCTTATACCATCCGGGTAAGGGCAACATGGTAGCAGATGCCCTCAGCAGGAAAAGTGCAGGTATCATAGCCCATTTGATGGTTTCAGAATGCAGACCAATTGGGGCCACGCAACAGGATCGACTTCATGATCTGAAGAGAGTCACATGTTTGGGCCGCCTGACAGTCCAGCCCGAGTTAATCCAGAGAATAAGGGAAGCCCAGACAGTTGACCCCGCCCTAGTAGCCCGCAAGAAGGATGCAGAACAGGGAGGGAGCTCAGAATTCTGAATCTCTACCGATGGATTACTTCATTTCCAAGACAGGGTGTGTGTCCCAGATGACAGTAAGTTAAAAAGAGACATCATGATGGAGTCCCATAGCTCGAAGTTTGTCATGCATCTAGGAAGCACCAAAATATACCAAGCATGCGACCCCGATTTTGGTGGCCTGGGATGAAGAGAGACATAGTCGACTTTGTATCTAAATGCTTGGTATGTCAGCAGGTCAAGGCAGAGCATCAGCTCCCAGGTGGGTTACTTCAGCCTTTACCGATCCCCGAGTGGAAGTGGGAACATATCACCATGGACTTCGTATCGGGGCTACCCAAGGCACGTTCAGGACATGATGCCATATGGGTAATCGTTGACCGACTTACCAAGTCTTTCCACTTCCTAGTCATCAGGATGACCGATTCATTGGACAAGTTGGCAAGGATGTATATCCGGGAGATAGTCAGATTGCATGGGGTTCCAGTGACAGTAGTATCCGACAGGGATCCCAGGTTCACTTCTCAGTTTTGGAGTAGCTTCCAGCAAGCTATAGGAACAAAGCTGTCTCTTAGTACTGCCTTCCATCCCCAGACTGATGGACAATCAGAGAGGACAATTCGTACACTTGAGGATATGCTCCGAGCTTGTGTCCTGGACTCTAGGGGCCATTGGGACGACCATCTACCCTTGATAGAGTTTGCTTACAACAACAGCTACCAAACTAGTATCGGCATGGCTCCATATGAGGTGCTATATGGGCGTCCGTGCAGATCACCGATTTGTTGGGAAGAAGTGGGCGATAGAAGATTGTTCGGCCCGGAATTGGTAGAGGAGACCACGTCCAAAATAGTTAAAATCAGAAAGAATATTCAGACAACTCAGAGTAGGCAGAAGAGTTATGCAGATACCCGGAGGAGAGACCTAGCGTTTGAGAAAGGCGACCGGGTGTTTCTTAAGGTCACTCCTTTCAAGGGAATTAGTAGGTTCTGCAGGAGGTAAAAATTAAACCTCCGATATATTAGACCCTTTGAAATCTTAGACAGGATTGGTACTGCTGCCTACAGACTAGCACTGCCTCCAGAGCTCTCCAGAGTCCACAACGTGTTCCACGTATCCATGCTACGTAAGTACAACCCGGACCCTTCTCATGTCTTGTCTCATGAGCCGCTTCCACTTCAAGAGGACCTGTCTTATGAAGAAGTACCAGTCGGTATCACGGACCGAAAGAGCAGAATACTCCGCAACCGGGAAATATCATTTGTAAAGGTCGTGTGGCAGAACCACACGCCCAGGGAGACTACTTGGGAGCTAGAATCAGAATTTAGAGCCCAGTATCCCTATTTGTTCAACCAAGAGTAAGAAGCAAATTTGGGGGACTAAATTTCTTTAGGGGGGGAGAGTTGTAACACCTAAGTAATTTAATTTTTATCTTACTATTTTTATTTTTATTTATTTGAATTTTTAAATTTTTAATTAATTTAATTTAATGAAAATAAAAATAATAATAATGATAAAATTGGGTAAAAATATTATTTGGATTTAATTGAAATTGATTTTAGGAAAAATTGGTGAAAATTCAGATTCTATGGGTGTTTTTGAAAAAAAAATCAGAAATCGGGGGTCAAAACGTAATTTAGAAAAGTTGTACCATGTCAGCACCCACGTCAGCAGCCACATCAGTGGCCCAATCAGCAGCCCCGGCCAACCAGGACACGCCGCGTGGCAAGGAAACGCTGACCAGGGGACGGGCCACGTGGGCGATCCACGTGCGTGCGATCGGACGGCCCAGATCCGTTCCCGCGTGCACAGACGCCCAGATTCATGCGTACGAACGGTCTAGATTCAATCAGGCACGGAAGGCTCAGATTGCATCACGATGGACGACCCAGATTTAATCCCAATTAAATTGTGATCGAACGGTCCAGATTTAATCTTGATGGACGGTTGAGATTAAAAGGCAAATGGTATAAATAACCCCACCCAAACCTGACCACAAAACCCTAGCCGCCAGTGCCTCGCCGGAGAAGAAGAACCAGACGCCGGAGGAGCCGGCCGCCGCCACCCACCGCCACACCGGGAAAGTTTCCGACTGCCGATCGAGATAAACTTTCTCCCCCTGGCTCGTTTTTCGATGCTGAGTCCGCCTATGGCCAAACCGGAGCTAAACCACCGGCCAAACGACTGGAAAATCCAGCCGAAGTCCAGCAGCTCCGTCGCGTCCCCCTCTGTTTTTGCCCCCGATGAGGCCCTTTCTGGCCTCCGTTCGATGAAAATTTTATACCACTGTGATCACCGTTCTTTTCTCTACAGGTTGATCGGAGCCAAACATCAAAACGCGACTCACGCCGGAGGAGCCACCGCACCGGAGAGCACCGCCGCCGGTAAGTTTCGATTTTTCGTAATTTTTTTGGCCCACCGAGGGCCCTATGGTTGTTTTATCACAAGGACCGATGCAAGTGTGGCCGAATTCGGCCGAAAATGACTAACTCGAGGTGAATCACCGCCGCCGTGCCGGAATTCCGATATTGGCCGAAAAGGGCCCTAGGTCTGATTTGGAATTTTTTGGGACACGTGCAGGTACCGGTAGTGCGTTTCAGTTTTCCAAAAAAAAATCAGGAAAATTAGAGACAGCCTGTAGGCACACTGTAGAGTCGAATTCAGACCCCAAAACAGGTAAGGATTTCTCACCCTATTTCCTATCACGGTATTAAAGCTAAATAAATAATTAAACTGTACTTTGTGACTTTATATATGTATAATTGATTGAGATTGCCAATGGAGCCCGAGTCTGATACAGTGTTGGTCTATTATTGTTTGATCTAATTTCCAATATTAAATGCAGCATGATGTTTGATGTAGTTATGTTATGGTCTCGTATGCATGAATTATGGTTTCTTTTATTATGGTTTGTATTATGGTG
Source organism: Carica papaya (assembly GCF_054855325.1). Lineage (NCBI taxonomy): Eukaryota > Viridiplantae > Streptophyta > Magnoliopsida > Brassicales > Caricaceae > Carica > Carica papaya. Next base: position 8,273,801 of record NC_142314.1, on the reverse strand, counting down.
AACCCGATACTATGTTGTCTTGTTTGATATCCATTACTGGTTTATATGTTGTGTGTGATTGGATGATTGAGATCAAGGAAAAAGATAAAAGGCTTGTGTGAATTGATAAATGGATAATGTGGACAGCTCGACTAGATATCCTGGGAGATGGTGGACGGAAGTTATCCGTAGGGAACCCTACCGGGAACGTGGTCTCTCATACCGGACGAGGTATGGAGACCTTATGTGTTTTGGCGTCCATACGGGATGGGGTATGGGGACGGCCCGTTTCACCCTCATACCGGACAGGGTATTGAGGTTCATGGTTTTGGCGCCCATACCGGACGGGGTATGGGGACGGCCCTAGAATCAGGTTGTAATGTTAATGGTTCACGTGTAGCGGAGACCCCCTATGGATCCCCAGGGATACTAGTAAGCTGGTAAAAGAGGAAATCTGTTTTCTAATAATTGAAATGTAAAGGTATGATATGTGTTATGTTATAAAGTTTATATGATTTCATAATGATGATAATGTTATTGCTTTCATATGTTGTTTTCATGGATCTCACCGAGGTAAGTGGACAGTAAACGTTTTTATATTAGTAAACGAGTTCGTTATAAATTATGCTCCATTTGTCATTTTTGTTTTCTACCCACCTTTACTTCCGTTGCGGTGAGATAGTGTGATGTCTTTACTGGGCTGGGGTAACTCATTCCTTATTTAACCATTTCAGATCAGGAAGACATTGTTCCTGAGGCCATTCCGCATGAAGACGGCGAATGGGACGCCTAAAAACTCCATAGTTATATTTATAGTTCTTATTTCGAATCTCTTTTAGTTAATTTGTTCTTTCATATTTTGAGTATGTTTTGGTTATTGTGTAAGGTATGTTAATCAAAATTTTTATTACGCTTCCGCATTTGAGATTTTTAATACATATATTTCATTTAAATTTCTAGGACCGTTACAAAGAGTATAATTAAATTTAATTTATAAAGAAAGAAACGTATTTATGCATGCACTTAAAAAAATTGATTTCAAACTATACTTCGATTATTAAAAAAAATGTATTTGCACCCACCATTAGATTAAAAAAAATTAAGAAAGACATAATTTGATATGATAATGAAAGGAAATAAAGAAAAATTAATCATGTGAAATAAATTAATAAAAAAAATGGTAAAGATGTTGTATGTAACGGCCTTGAAATTAAAATGAAGATGTATGTATTAAAAATCTTAAATGTGGAAGCGTAATAAAAATTTTGATTAACATCCCTTACACAATAATCAAAAACGTACTCATAACATGAAAGAATAAGCTAATTAAAAGAGATACTCGAAATAAAAACTATAAATAGAACTATAAAGTCTTTAGGCGTCTAACTTGCCATCTTCCTGCGGAACGGGCTCGGAAACCCCGTCTTCCTTATCTGAAATGGTTAAATAAGGAATGAGTTACACTACCCCAGTAAAGACATCACACTATCTCACTGCCACATGAGTAAAGGTCGGTAGAAAACAAAAATGACCAATAGAGCATAATTTATAACAAACTCATTTATTAACATAAAAACTTTTACTGTCCACTTACCTCGGTGAGATTCATGAAAATAACATATGAAAATAATAACATTATAACTATCATAAAATCATATTGACTTTGTAACAGAACACATGTCATACTTTTGCACGTCAATAATCAGACAACAAATTTCCTCTTTTACCAGCTTACTAGTATCTATGGGGATCCATAGGGGGTCCCCGCTACACGTGAACAATTGACATTAATAACCTGATTCCAGGGCCGTCCCCATACCCCGTCCGGTATGGGCGCAAAAACCATAAACCTCAATACCCCGTCCTGTATGAGGGTGAAACGGGCCGTCCCCATACCCCGTCCGGTATGGGCACCAAAACACATAATGTCTCCATACCCCGTCCGATATGAGAGACCACGTTCCCAGTAGGGCTCCCTACGGACCTGGTCCGTCCACCATCTCCCAGGATATCTAGTTAGGCTGTCCACATTATCCATGTATCAATTCACATAACCTTTTTCCCCTTTTCCTTGATCTCAATCATCCAATCATACACAAATATGTAAACCAGTAATTGACACCAAACAAGACAACACAACATCGAGTTCACCATAACACAAACCATAATAAAAGAAACCATGATTCATGCATACGAGACCATAAAATAATTATATCAAATATCATACTACATTTAATACTGAAAAATAGATCAAAAAATAACTGACCAACAATGTATCAAATTCGGGCTCCATTGGCAACCTCAATCAATTATATATGCCTATAAAATCACAAAATACCGTTTAATTATTTATTAAGCTTTAGTGCCGTGATAGGAGGTAGGGTGAGAGATACTTACTTGTTTCGAGGTCTAAAATTGGCTCTACAGTGCGTATACGGGCTGTCCCTAAATTCACTGAATTTTTTCTGAAAAACTAAAATGCACTACCGGTACATGCACGTATCCCAAAAAATCCTAAATAAGACCTAGGGCCCCTTTCGGCCAATATCAAAATTCCGGCACGGCAGCTCTGTCGTGCTCCGGTGACGGCGGCGATCCGCCTCGGGTTGGCCATTTTTGGCCATTTTCGGCCGAATTCGGCCAAACTTGCATTGGTTCCTGCGATAAAACAACCCTAGGACCCTCGGTGAGCCAAAAAATCAAGAAAAATTGAGACTTATCAGCGGCGGTGCTCTCGGGAGCGACAGCTTCTCCAGCACGAGTCGCATTTTGATGTTTTGCTCCGGTCAACCTATAGAGAAAACGACGGTGATCACAGTGGCATAAAAATTGCATCGAACGGAGGCCGTGAAGGGCCTCATCGGAGGCAAAAATAGAGGGAAGCTGCGGCGGTGCCGCTGGACTTCGGCAGAGTTTTTTGGCTGATTGGCCGATGGTTTGGCTCCGATTTGGCCATAGATGGATTCAGCATCGAAAAACGAGCCAAAAGGAGAAAATTTACCTTGATTGGCGGTCCAAAAATTCTCCAGTACGGCGGCGGGTGGCGGCGGCCGATTCCTCCGGCGTCTAGTTCTTCTTCTCCGACGAGGCACTAGCGGCTAGGGTTTGTGGTCGGGTGTGGGTGGGGTTATTTATACCCTTCCCCTTTTAATCTCAACCGTCCATCAAGATTTAATCTGGACTGTCCGATCGCAATTTATTTGGGATTAAATCTAGGTCGTCCATCGCGATGCGATCTGGGCCGTCCGTATGCGTGAGATCTGGGCCGTCCGTGCGCACATTTGATCTGAGCCATCCGTGCGCACGGGAACAGATTTGGGTCGTCTGATCGCGCGCACGCGGATCGCCCACGTGGCACGTCCCGTGTCAGCGTTCCTTGCCACGCGGCGTGTGCTCGTTGGTCGGGGCTGCTGACGTGACACAACTTTTTTAAATTGCATTTTGACCATCGGTTTCTAATTTTCTTTTCAAAAACACCTCCATAATCCAAATTTTCACCCCTTTTTTCCAAAATCAATTTCAATTAAATCCAAAAAATAATTTTACCCTATTTTATCATTATTATTATTTTTATTTTCATTAAATTAAATTGAATTAAAACCTTATAAATTAAACATATAAAAAATTAAACTAAAATTCAAATACGAAAATAAAAATAATAATTTGGGTGTTACAACTCTCCCCCCTTAAAGAAATTTGGTCTCCAAAATTTGCCTCTTACTCTTGGTTGAACAAATGGGGATACTGGGCTCTAAAATCTGATTCTAGCTCCCAGGTAGCCTCCCTGGGCGTGTGGTTCTGCCACACGACCTTTACAAATGATATTTTCCGATTGCGGAGTATCCTACTCTTCCGTTCCGTGATGCCGACTGGTACTTCTTCATAAGATAAGTCTTCTTGGAGTGGAAACGGTTCATGAGCCAAGACATAAGAGGGGTCCGGGTTGTAGTTACGTAGCATGGATATGTAGAACACATTGTGGACTTTGGAGAGCTTTGGAGGCAGTGCTAGTCTGTAGGCAGCAATACCAATCCTGTCTAAGATTTCAAAAGGTTCAATAAATCAGGAGTTTAATTTTTCCCTCCTGCCGAACCTACTAATTCCCTTGAAATGAGTGACCTTAAGAAATACCCGGTCGCCTTTCTCAAACGCTAGGTCTCTCCTCCAGGTATCTGCATAACTCTTCTGCCTACTCTGAGTTGTCTGAATGTTCTTTCTGATTTTAACTATTTTGGACGTGGTCTCCTCTACCAACTTCGGGCCGAGCAATCTTCTATCGTCCACTTCTTCTCAACAAATCGGTGATCTGCACGGGCGCCCATATAACGCCTCATATGGAGTCATGTCGATGCTTACTTGGTAGCTGTTGTTGTAGGCAAACTCTATCAGGGGAAAATGGTCGTCCCAATGGCCCCTAGAGTCAATGACACAAGCTCGGAGCATATTCTCAAGTGTACGAATTGTCCTTTCTGATTGCCCATCAGTCTGGGGATGGAAGGCAGTACTAAGAGACAGCTTTGTTCCCATAGCTTGCTGAAAGCTATTCCAAAACCAAGAAGTGAACCTGGGATCCCTGTCGGATACTACTGTCACTGAAACTCTATGCAATCTGACCATTTTCCAGATGTACATTCTTGCCAACTTGTCTAAGGGATCGATCATCCCGATGGCTAAGAAGTGGGAAGACTTGATAAGTCAGTCAACAATTACCCATATGGCATCATGTCCTGAACGTGCCTTGGGTAGTCCCGATACGAAGTCCATGGTGATATGTTCCCACTTCCACTCCGGGATCGGTAAAGGCTGAAGTAACCCACCTGGGCACTGATGCTCTGCCTTGACCTGCTGACATACCAAGCATTTAGATATAAAGTCGGCTATATCTCTCTTCATCCCATTCCACCAAAATCGGGGTCGTATGCTTTGGTACATTTTGGTGCTTCCTGGATGCATTGTAAACTTCAAGCTATGGGACTCCATCATGATGTCTCTTTTTAACTCATTGTCATCTGGGACACACACCTTGTCTTGGAAACGAAGTAATCCATCGACAGAGATTCGGAATTCTGAGCTCACTACCTGTTCTGCATCCTTCTTGCGGGCTACCAGAGCGGGGTCGACTGACTGGGCTTCCCTTATTCTCTGGATTAACTCGGGCTGGACTGTCAGGCGGCCCAAACATGTGACTCTCTTCAGATCCTGAAGTCGAACCTGTTGCGTGGCCCCAATTAACCTACATTCTGAAACCATCTAATGGACTAAGATACCTGCATTTTTCCTGCTGAGAGCATCTGCTACCATTTTGCCCTTACACAGATGGTATAAGATATCACAATCATATTCCTTGAGGAGTTCCATCCACCTTCTCTAATGCATGTTGAGATCCTTCTGAGTGAATATGTGTTTCAAACTCTTATGATCAGTATAGATCTGAAAGGTCTCTCCGTACAAATAATGGCGCCAGGTTTTCAAGGCGTGTATGATTACGGCAAGCTCCAAGTCATGGGTGGGATAGTTCTTCTCATGATTCTTTAACTGTCTGGACCCATATGCTATAATATTTCCATGCTGCATCAGGACATAGCCTAGGCCTAGATAGGAGGCATAACTATAAACTGTATATCCTCCCGATCCACTCGATAAAGCCAGCACGGGTGCAGTAGTCAGCCGCTTCTTCAATTCTGAAAAACTTCTTTCGCAGTACTCGTTCCACTCAAACTTGGCATTCTTCTTTGTGAGTCGGGTTCGAGGAGCTGCTAGACTGGAGAATCCTTCAACGAACATGCGGTAATAACCTGTCATCCCCAAGAAGCTGCGGATTTTCTTAACTGATATCAGCTTCTCCCAGCCAAGTACCGCTTCAACCTTTTTGGGATTCACTGATACCCCTTCCTTCGATATGATATGTCCTAGGAAGGTGGTCTGCTCAAGCTAGAATCCACACTTGCTCAACTTTGCATATAACCTCTTGTTTCTAAGGACCTACAAAACTTGGGCAAGATGATGAGCATGTTCTTCTCTGCTTTTTGAGTATACTAAGATATCATCGATGAATACGATGATAAATTGATCCAAGAACTCTCTAAAGACCCTGTTCATCAGATCCATAAAGATTGTCGGGGCATTGGTTAGTCCAAATGGTATGACCAGGAACTCATAGTGTCCGTACCTGGTTCGGAAGGCCGTCTTGAGGATGTCTTCTATTCTTATCTTCATCTGATGGTAACCTGATCGCAGGTCTATTTTAGAGAAGACCTGTGCACCCTGCAGCTGATCGAAGAGGTCATCAATCTGGGGAAGGGGATACTTGTTCTTAATTGTAACCTTGTTCAATCCTCTGTAATCAATACACAGTCTCAACTTTCCATCTCTCTTCCTTGCAAAAGTGACTCCGGCACCCCAAGGGGACACACTGTGTCTAATAAAACTATTATCTTGCAATTCAGTGATCTGTTTCCTCAGCTCTTCTATCTCAATGCAGCTCATGCGATAAGGAGCAACCGAAATGGGCTGGGTACCTGGCTGTAGGTTTATAGTGAACTCGACTTCCCTGTCCGCTAACAGACCGGGCAGTTCATCTGAAAACACATATGGGAAGTCTCGGACTACCAGAATCTCTTGAATATAAATTCCCTTCTTGGGCTTACCCTGTACCACATCCGGGTCAGCGTCGGCATCCTACTGGGTAAGGTTGTAAGCTCTGCCCTGGATAGGAGGCCTTCCTTGATTCTGGTTCCTCGGGCATTCTCTTGCATAATGCTGGACACTGCCACATATGCGACAGGTGTTGTTGAGGCGGTAGCATGGTCGGTCCCTTTGATCTCTGTCGCAGTGCTGACAGATCTTCCCATGTGCTGCCCCTAGAGCCTGAGGAGGGGCCTGGATGGCTGGTCTGGGCCTCTTATTTGGTTGGGCAGGCGCAGTAGGTGCTGGCATGTGGAACGAAACTGAGGGTTGGGAACTCCCCGCTGGCTGAGGACGAATATTGAAGCTCCTTTCCACGATCTGTGCCTTTGCTAGAACTACTGAATATGTCTTGAGCTCCAGCACCAACAAGTGTTGCCTAATCTCCGAGTGAAGGCCCCACTGGAGCCCCACTGGAGTCTCCTGGCCTTTCGGCCCTCATCCATCAATGTCTCCAGAGAGTATCGGCCCAGCTCTAGGAACTTACGAGCATATTCCGATACTGTCATGTTTCCCTGGACCAGTTGAACAAACTCCATCTCCTTTAGGTGTCGGATGTGCTCAGGGAGATACTCCGCATGGAAGGCCGCTAAGAACTGCTCCCAAGTGACTGGTGTAGGCAGGGTGGTCTGCTTGAGCTCCCACCAACGACCTGCTTCCCCTACCAGCATGTAGGAAGCAACGGCAGCTCTCTGCTTAAGAACCACTCCCAAGGTCTTGAAAGCTCTCTCAGTCTCCGCCAGCCAGTACTGGGCATCTTCAAAAGAGGATCCCCCTACAAAAGTGGAAGAGTTTAGTCTCATGTACCCCTCTATGTAGCCCGGGTCGATCAAGGAAGGAGCTGGGTCCCGTGGAAGAGGGACTGGGCCCGGCTGGGGATGGACTGGGGGGGCCCTGTGGTGGCACCTGCTGATATGGTGGGGGCACCGGATTGTACTGTGGCGGTGTCGGGCAGTACGATGGCTGGGGCATTGGTTCATACTGCAGCGGTGGTGCCAAGTGGTACTGTGGTGGAGCAGGCTCGTGCCGGGGTGGCTCGGGATCCGCTTGCTGTAGCGGTGGCTCAACCCGTGGTAGTGGGGGAGGTTCAGGTAACTCCCTTCTCTCCTTTCGACCTTGCTGGGCAGCCATGATCCTTTCCAGTATCTCGAATATTCTGTCCACATCTTCAGAGCGAATTATCCCGAGCTGCTCGGTTTAGTGGGGGTCTCCCTCTCCTCATTCCTTTACACCTGCATTTCACACGGAAGAGTTGAGTAACGATTTATCGGTGGGTATTTCTCTAAGCATTATTATGTAAGGGATGAGTCCGAAGAACGCGGCTCTGATACCAATTGTCACGGCCCCGAAATTTAAATGAAGATGTATGTATTAAAAATCTTAAATGCGGAAGCGTAATAAAAATTTTGATTAACATCCCTTACACAATAACCAAAAACGTACTCATAACATGAAAGAATAAGCTAATTAAAAGAAATACTCAAAATAAAAACTATAAATAGAACTATAAAATCTTTAGGCGTCTAACTCGCCGTCTTCCTGCGGAACGGGCTCGGAAACCCAGTCTTCCTAATCTGAAATGGTTAAGTAAGGAATGAGCTACACTAGCCCAGTAAAGACATCACACTATCTCACTGCCATAGGAGTAAAGGTCGGTAGAAAACAAAAACGACCAATAGAGTATAATTTATAACAAACTCATTTATTAACATAAAAACCTTTACTGTCCACTTACCTCGGTGAGATTCATGAAAATAACATATGAAAACAATAATATTATAACCATCATAAAATCATATCGACTTTGTAACAGAACCCATGTCATACTTTTGCACTTCAATAATCAGACAACAAATTTCCTCTTTTACCAGCCTACTAGTATCCATGGGAATCCATAGGGGGTCCCCGCTACACGTGAACCATTAACATTAATAACCTGATTCCAGGGCCGTCCCCATACCCCGTCCGGTATGGACGCCAAAACCATAAACCTCAATACCCCGTCCGGTATGGGCGCCAAAACACATAAGGTCTCCATACCCCGTCCGATATGAGAGACCACGTTCCCGATAGGGTTCCTTACGAACCCAGTCCGTCCACTATCTTCCAGGATATCTAGTCAGGCTGTCCACATTATCCATTTATCAATTCACATAACCTTTTTTCCCTTTTCCTTGATCTCAATCATCCAATCATACACAAATATGTAAACCAGTAATTGACACCAAACAACACAACACAACATCGGATTCACCATAACACAAACCATAATAAAAGAAACCATGATTCATGCATACAAAATCATAAAATAATTACATCAAATATCATACTGCATTTAATACTGAAAAATAGATCAAACAATAACTGACCAACAATGTATCAAATTCGGGCTCCATTAGTAACCTCAATCAATTATACATGTCTATAAAGTCACAAAATACCGTTTAATTATTTATTAAGCTTTAATGCCGTGATAGGAGGTAGGGTGAGAGATCCTTACTTATTTCAGGGTCTGAAATCGACTCTACAGTACTCCTAAGGGCTGTCCCTAAATTTTCTGAATTTTTTTTGGAAAACTGAAACGCACTACCGGTACATGCACGTGTCCCAAAAAATCCCAAATCAGACCTAGGGCCCCTTTCGGCAATATTGAAATTTCGGCACGGCAGCTCCGCAATAAAACAACCCTAGGGCCCTCGGTGGGCTAAAAAATCAAGAAAAATCGAGACTTACCAGCGGCGATGCTCTCGGGTGCGGCGGCTTCTCCGGCGCGAGTCACATTTTGATGTTTTGCTCCGGTCAACCTGTAGAGAAAAGGATAATGTTCATAGTGGCATAAAAATTGCATCGAACGGATGCCAATAAGGGCCTCATCGAAGGCAAAAACAGAGGGAAGCCGCGGCGGCGCCGCTGGACTTCGGCGGGGTTTTTCGGCTGATTGGCCGGTGGTTTGGCTCCGATTTGGCCATAAGCGAATTCAGTATCGAAAAACGAGCCAAGGGGAGAAAATTTATTTCGATTGGCGGTTGAAAAATTCTCCGGTGCGGCGGCGGGTGGCGGCGGCCGGCTCTTCCGGCGTCTGGTTCTTCTTCTCCGGCGAGGCACTGGCAGCTAGGGTTTGTGGTCGGGTTTGGGTGGGGTTATTTATACCCTTCCCCTTTTAATCTCAACCGTCCATCAAGATTTAATCTGAACCGTCCGATCCCGATTTATTTGGGATTGAATCTGAGCCGTCCATCGCGATACGATCTAGGCCGTCCATACCTGATTGAATCTGGACCGTCCGTACGCGTGAGATCTGGGCCGTCTGTGCGCACATTTGATCTGGGCCGTCCGTGCGCGTGGGAACGGATCTGGGCCGTCCGATCGCGCGCACGCAGATCGTCCACGTGGCCCATCCCGTGTCAACGTTCCTTGCCACGCGGCTGGTTCTGGTTGGCCAGGGCTGCTAACTGAGCTGCTGATGTGGCACAACTTTTTTAAATTGCGTTTGACCCCCCAATTTTCGATTTTCTTTTCAAAAACACCCCCAAAATCTAAATTTTCACCCCTTTTTTCCGAAATGAATTTCAATTAAATCCAAAAAATAATTTTACCCTATTTTATCATTATTATTATTTTTAGTTTCATTAAATTAAATTGAATTAAAACCTTATAAATTAAATATATAAAAAATTAAACTAAAATTTAAATACAAAAATAAAAATAATAATTTGGGTGTTACATTGTCTCCCAAAATAAAATAGTTTGTATATATATATATATATGTATAAATTATTATTTTTAGCTTTTGTAAAAGATTTACAAATATATTATTAATCATTATCAATTTTCTTTCACTCTTTTTTGAATATTTATTTCCAAGTAGTTGTTCTTTCTTAAACCCCCTGAGAAGATGAGGCAATCAAAATTGCCTAAAAACTATTAGCAAAAGTTTTCATTGCAGGAGTATCTCTAATAAATTTTATTATTAAATAATATCATGTGTGTCGAAGTATAATAATAAAAATAAATAATTATTAAAAGTAGAGAAATTAAAAAATATATTATATAAAGATGAAATCCAATAAAAAAAATATTACTAAGACAAAATGTTCCCGTCTCCTAATCTTTTTATGTTTGTCATTATCTCCAGCTCTACAAACCTGCAACTTTGTTCTACTTTTGACAAACATTCCATGGGCATAACCAGAGTTTAGATTTTTTTTAAAAAAATCTTCTTGTATATTTTTTTTTTCATAACTCTAGAAAGAAATTTAATGAAAGAAGCAAAGCTCAACAGGTCCTCTTCCGATGAGAGATCTTTAGGCTAATTCCGAGTTGATCCATCTGTTACCCCAAATGGTCCCCTCTTCTTTTTTAAAAAAAAATCTTAATCCATACCAGTTAAATGCAGCTAACATGTCTCCATTTATGTAAAAAAAAAGCCATTTTGCCTTCTTTTAAGAAAAAAGTAGTAATCTTTTGGCTCATCCACTCGTCAGTCTGATTCATATTCCCACAATCAAAACCCAATCTAGTCTTTTTTGATATAATAGCGCCAGACCTTTACAACACAAAAAACACCCGAGTCTAAAGACTCTCTCACAGGTAAAACAATGAGTTTGCTCTTCGCTACAGCGATATTATCAACGCCCACTCTCTACCTATCCAAGAAACCCCCAATTTTCCAGTTTAAACCCCTGAATCTTCAACGATCAATTCGTTGTTCATCTTCCTCTTCGCCTTCTTTGTCAGTTTCGAGCGAATTGGAGTCGACCCAGTTCGATCTAAAGACTTATTGGACCACTTTGAGAACCCAGATCAACCAGAAACTCGACGAGGCAATACCAGTGATGTACCCAGAGAAGATCTACGAGGCCATGCGATACTCTGTACTTACTCAGGGCGGCAAGCGAGCGCCACCCGTCATGTGCATCGCGGCTTGCGAGCTATTTGGCGGTAACCGCCTCGCTGCATTCCCTACTGCCTGTGCTCTTGAAATGGTTCTGCTTCTTTTCTTTTACCATATTCTTTGGCCTCTTCTTCTCTCTCTTATTGATAATTGGTAAATTAATTCTAAATTCTTAATTGTGATCAACGCCAATCGATTTTTCCCCTCTCTTGTGATTGAGGTACAGCAGCCAACTGATGGAAGTTGTGGTAGTTTAATTCCCAATTCTGAGATTTAGCTAAAGAAGAATTTCCAGCTTAAGAATCTTCACAAGGAATTTCTATCACGAACCCACTTTTGGGTTTGTATTATTATTATTATTGTTGCGTATGAATTTTGCTGTTGAAAGATTGGATTGCTAATTTATAATGATGTTTAGTTGTTTAATACTAGATTTTTTTGTCCAATTAAACTATATTTTAAGTCTTACATGCTAGTGCTAGTGTTTAATGTAGTAACATTGAAGTAATTTTGTATGCCAAGTGATTGTTATACAAAAAATATCGATGATGGAGATATTATCTTGTGTAACGGGCATATTATAGGGTGTCCATAGTTTTTTTCTTTTTTTATTAGTTTTCCACAATGTTTTAAGTTTCATATTAGTTTCATTGATATTTGGGAGAAAAAACAAAGAGAAATAAATTTGGTGATGAAGTAGGAATTAGCTCATCCTTTGCCTAATAAATTTCAGATCTTGCTCAGAATATAGTTATTTGGCCACCTCATTGGAAGTAGTTCAGCTTTTTTGTTTTTTTATGCAATATCTTGTTTCACAGTGAAGAATATGAAGCCTCTAGCTAAGAAGCAGTAGTGTCCAGCAACTTTTAATCATTTGTTGTCTTTTGACGACAGATTCATGCCGCTTCATTGATACACGATGACCTACCCTGCATGGATGATGATCCAATACGCCGAGGAAAACCCTCCAACCATACAATCTATGGTGTGGATATGGCCATCCTAGCAGGGGATGCACTCTTTCCCCTTGGCTTCCAGCACATTGTATCCCACACACCTGCCAACCTTGTTCCAGAGACTCAACTCCTCCGTGTCACCACTGAGATTGCCCGTACTGTAGGCTCTACCGGCATGGCAGCTGGGCAATATGTTGACCTTGAGGGAGGACCTAACTCAGTTGAGTTTGTGCAACAGAAAAAATTTGGTGAAATGGGAGAATGCTCTGCAGTGTGTGGAGGATTATTAGCTGGTGCCAATGATGATGACATACAGAGATTAAGGAGGTACGGGAGAGCTGTTGGGATGTTGTATCAAGTGGTTGATGATATCTTGGAGGAGAAAACGTTAAAAACTGAAGATATTGAGAAAAAGAAAAAGAAAGGGAAGAGTTACGTTGGAGTTTATGGGGCTGAGAGTGCTGTGAAGGTGGCTCAAGATCTTAGAACACAGGCTAAAAAAGAACTCGATGGGTTTAAGAAGTATGGTGAGGGTGTGTTGCCACTTTATAGCTTTGTGGATTTTGCTGCTGATAGAGGATTCACCATTGATGATTTAAGTTGATGATGAGTTTAGGTGTTGCACATTATCTGGCCGGTCACATTTGGTTTTTTACCAATGGTGGATTCGAGTCTGATTGCAAGCTTCCTCCTTGATCTTTTGGTTGATACTCAGCTTTTGGAATTTGATACACGGAATGGATTGGATGATATTTGTTCATGTTAGATTATTCCACGATTTTGTTGTTTACCCTGGTTTAGGGTCAGTATGTGAGTAAATGGACAATTGACAAAGCTGTTTTGGTTCTGTTACAAGTCATATGGCAACAAAATAACCGTTCTGGAATAACGAGAAACTGCAAGAAAGCAAATGAGACAAGCATAAGAAGCAACTTTGAAGAGCTTGTCTGTTTGCTTCTCATATATTTATTAGAAGCTGGGCATGTCCAGATGCCTTATGGAAGAATGGAATTCGGTATTTGTAATGATGGATTTACCTTGCTTGAAAATGTGAACATGGGGAAATCCTCCCTTGTAAAAGGAAAATCCTTGCTTTTGCTGCTTACGCTTCTGTATTGCTTCCTCAGTATCCTCCCTAAAAGATGTTACAAAGCATGCTTAGGTAAAGCTAGCAAAACGCATGAATTTATTTTGAAAAATGCAATCCAAGAAAGAAAATTATGTTGTTCTCCTCTCCTTCTGTAAAATTATGTGAAAATTACGTTGCTCTTGAATGATCCATCATCTTTTTATAGTAAATTACTTTAAATGTTTTCAATTGTGTTTTTTCAGTTAAAATTTTATTTAATAATTTAATTAACATTGTTAATTTTTATGTGCTACTTAAGCTTACTTCATTAACTAAATCATTTTTAAAAGATTACAAAATTCATTAAAAATACTTATTTTATATTATTAATAATTTAATTTATATTGTTTAAATAAATGAACATTTTATTTTATTTTTTTCTTTAATGTTAGTACATAAATATTTTGAGACAAAATGAGAAGTCTCCGGTGTGAATTATCAACTCTTTGAGTGTTGTTATGGTTAGATCTTCTGAATTTTTTTTTTTTTATTTGATAAATTAAATAATAAGTCAAAATTTTAATCTATTATAATTATTTTATTAAATAAATTTATTTAATTATTACTTAATATTTATTTAACTTAAAAAATAATTTATTAAATTTGGATACTATTATCAATATATTAATAAATTAAATTTTTAATCATACTAAACTAAATATCGTAAATCAATTAATTTTAATTTATATTATATTTACAAAATAAATAAATTATATTTTCAGTAAAGTTCAAATCACATAGAAGATAAAAATTTTAATCACTAAATTATTATATTATTAATTTTTTATTATTATCACTAAATAATTATTTTTAATAAAAATAAAATAAAATAAATTATTGAGCCTTAATCTATACATTACAAAATTTTGTTCATATAAGATGAAAACTTGTAATCTTTTAACTAAAATACATGGATCTTAGCTATTAAATTTCTAAATTATTAGATTTCTTTTTCCCCCCTTTCACTAGACACTTATTACTAATTAAATTTAATTAAAATAGTGTATTTAATTAAATAAAACAAACATTTTGTCTTAATCTATACATTACAAAAATTTTATCCTTCAAAATACATTTTGCCAACTTCGACCTTCCAAGATCATCTGCTAACGTGTCCATTTGTCGTCAATTTAAAGGGACCAACATTAGACATCCACCGAAATATCAGCCCCAGTTATTCATATTATACGGCACCGTTTAGAATACGCCGCAAACCCCGCTTCTTTGATCGGCTGATCCCAAGCAAGCGCACCCCGTGTCGTTACAAGAGTTTCGGGATTAAATCTTAGTCCTCAAGGAATCCAGTCCATCCTGATAAGAGAGAAACTGAGAGAAAAAAGTAAAAGTGTAAAGCGAAGAAAACAAAATTCTGAAAATGTCGCATGATAGCGACGGAGGAGGAGGAGGGAGCGGTAGCTTGGCGGAGAAGCGGAGGCTGGATCAGCTACCAGCAGCTCTACTGGCTACAATCATGACGAAGCTCGACATGGCTTCCGTCTGCTCCGCCGCCGCAACTTGTAAAACTCTCAGGACCTGTGCTTCTCATCTCCTCTCCTTCCTCCCCACCTTCCATCTCCTCGTGAGTATCGTTTCCACCAATTCAAGTTTTTTTCTACTTTATCTCTTTTTTCCCCCATCAAATTTTCTTAATTGAAAATTGTTTTTGATGTAACGAAAGCACAAGTTTTCTTAAATCTTTTTTGTATTACTTCTTTTAGGACATTGCACCGTCAAGCGAGTTGATCAGGCCGTTGTTGCCACCAAACCCGTACCTCAGGAGCCTCAAGCTTGACTGTGGTAGACTCGATGATTCAGCGATCGAGCTATTCACTCGGCCTTCTTTGCAAGAGCTTTTTCTTCACAACTGTGAGGATTTTAATGGGCGGTTGCTCTCTGAGATTGGAGCAAGATGCAGGGATCTGAGGTATGTTATTCTCAAAATTCTCTAAATAAGATGTCCTTATCAAGTCTACCTATTCCTATTCTATGATTTTGGTAATTTGCGTGATTTTGGATACATTGCAAGGGATTTGTGTTATTGGGTTTTGTGTACGTGAATTCGTTCAGGGTTCTCTGCTTGGGTTCGGTGGCTGAGAAAAGAGGGCGAGCCATTCATAATTCTGATCTGGAGGAGTTACTTAGTGGTTGCAGTAAGTTAGAAGTAAGGTTCTATAATCAATGATTAGTGAAGCTATGATTAAAAAAAAAAAGTATACTCTATGTTGAAAATAGCGGGTAACATACCCTTGCATGGCATGGCTTACTGCATCGTTAGACTCTTATTGCAACTTAGTCTTTCCCCCAGATCAGCCTTAGGTGATTGGACTAATGTCTTTAAAAAGATAGCACAGCTTGGACTCTTTTGTAAATGAAAATATTTTTTTCTAGTTTTCATTTCCTAAATCTTTTGTGTGGGTATACATGAGCTAATTAAAAAGATGAATCACAAGTTTTGGGAAATTATGGTGAAAATGAGTATGAGATTTGTCTAAAAAAATGAGGATCAGATTTGAAAGAAGTGAAAAGCTGCTTTCAGTTTTTTCTTTAAACTATTTCATTTTATACTTAATTACTTCACAAGCACACATCAAAGCACATGTTTCCGTTAATAAACACGTTGATATATATGAAATTTTTATGAAGTTACAAAAATATTTTTGGATACTAAATGAAGTCTTGTTCTATTAAATGAAGCCTCGTAGTAAGAGTCTGTACTTCTGTTGCAAAAAAGTAAGAGTCTCTACTTAGCCAGGGATATATCTTACTTAATGATTGAGATGAAATTTGGTAATTGGTATTTCTTGGGTCAGACTTAAAGAAACTTTTTTGTTGGTCATCCAATAAAATTTTCATCAGTGTTTCATATTTGGCATTAGTAGCTTGATTATTTGGCAGCTTCCTTTTTTTGTTTAAATGCATAGATGTTTGAAGTGTTTGATATGTAATCTCCAAAGAAAATCTTCAGGCAGCTTGAATGATAACATGCATTTGGCTTCAATATAAATCTTGTTCTGGAGGCTGCATGCTTTAGACAAGAGAGAGTAGCATTATTAAGTTAATCCCACTAGTGCACTAGTTACATTTCAGTAAATTTTAACTGTTTCAGTTATGTGCTTAATTTTTTTACTTCCTGATCTGCTTCAGGAAGTTATGTAAATGTTCTAATAATTCATTCCTTCTCATGCCAGTTAGGGAAAAAAAATTGATAAAACAGGTGCGTTAGATCCACATTAGGTACTTATTAGATTTAACACTGATGTGACTCTGACAAGAAAATTTCCCAACTTCTTATAACTAACATTTATAGAACTTTTTGCATCTAATTGGAATAACCGATGTAAATGAAATAAGGTGCAAACTTTTGAGATGTAAAGAAAAATTAATTTTCCATTTTTTTCAAACTTGATTCTTTATCTAATTTTTTATGATAGCATTAACTCATTCAGTGAACTATCATATGTTTAGATTTTCCCATAGAAAATCTTGTCCATGTAGCACAGTCTAACATATTGGCCAATGAAGGTATGTACTCTGAGCATGATATATCACTTAGGACAAATTAGAGACTACTTGTTCAACTTAAGGATTTAGGATAAAACATAGATTTTAGATTTAGAGTTCTTAGATATCAATCTAAGAATTTTTAAGCATTACAAATTAGGGTTGATTGCATCACCCAACTTGAAAGATTGGAATTTTTCTTAAAACTCTATTGAATAACTGAACTTGTCTCAAAAGACTGATTACAAAGGTATTCATAGTGCTTCTTAAGTAACATTTCTCAAATAAGATTAGACTTCAGGAATACTGATATTTTATTAGAATTACAACAATGGATTCCTAAACAATATAATTCTAGATTTAAAATATATATATTTCCTAATCAATGTAGAAAATTGAAACAAAATCTAGTCAGCATCACTCTCTCCTGGTTGGAAAAAGCTCAACCACGAGTTTTGAAGGAATAAATGACATAAAACCTTGATGTCAGAGCTTCCCTACAAAAATTTATTTGATTTTGCACTTAGTCATCTTTGTCAGAAACAAAAACAACGCAAACACATTGTTTAGAACCGTTAACCCTTTGCATCATGATGAAATCAGCATTATTTATCCTCCCTTGGATAAAAATTTCTTTTTCCATGTTGCTAATCTGTTTTGCACCATATCAATCTGTTACCAAAGAACTCTTTATTGAATAATTAAACTTGTCTCAGAGAACTGATTATAAAAAATTTTACATTACTTCTCTATTAACCTTCTACCAAATAGGATTAGACTAATATTACTAAAATCATAATAATAGACTTCTAAGCAACACAATAATTCTAGATTTAAAAGAAATTTAATTCTTAATCTATTTTGAAAATCTAAAATCAAATCTATTATGCATAACCATACCAAGTCATTTGATCATGAGAATTTATGTAAGACTGCTTTGCTTAGTTCTTCTTCTTTTGGAATGTCTATTAAATTGTCCCCATACGTACAAAGTTAAAAATTAGAGCAAAAAAATAGTTTAAATATGTAATTTGGTTATATGTGGAGCTCAGATTTTCTTATATGGATTATTCTTCTGAGTTATCTGGGTAAATCAATGACAATGTCTTCTGACCATGAGATGAGCGAATCTATTTTTCATGAAAAAGGACGACTTCTATTAAGATTTGAAATCCATTTTACTTGTAATAGCCCATTCAAGTTTTTGCAATGCTTCATCTTTTATTTTATTATTTTTTAGCATCAACAGAAATGTAATGAATTTTGGGGAAATTGTTGTCCCTGAGTTTCTCTTGAACTATTTATTAGGTGTTTACATGTCATTTAAAAATTCCACATTTGAAATTATATTAATATGTAATGTGATGCATTTTGTATTTCTTTTCATTTTTGTTATTACCATAAATTTTCTAAAGATGTTATGCGTGTTATCTCTTTTCTTTTCATAGGCACTGATGCTGATGTTCGATGTCTCATTATTTGTTCGTAATAACTTCCCTCGTGTTTGGTCTTTAGCTTCACAAAAACTTACTTATCTTGAGATTGGCTACATTTCTTCTGTTATGGTTACTGAACTGCTTAGCCCAAATATCAGACCCCATCAGTCCCTCAATCCCATTCAGCCGTTAATATTGCCAAACATCCAGAAATTGTGCCTTTCAGTTGACTATATTACTGATGCTATGGTAAGCACAATATCAAAAGGTCTTGTCTCCTTGACACATTTGGACCTTCGCGATACACCCTTAGTGGAACCAAGGGTTTCATTTGATCTTACAAATGCTGGATTGCAACAAATTAATCAACATGGGAAATTGAAGCACCTTTCACTTGTCCGAAGTCAGGAATTACTCATTACCCATTTTAGAAGAGTTAATGATCTAGGGATACTCTTGCTAGCTGACAGATGTACAAACATGGAAAGCATTCATCTTGGTGGGTTTTGTCGTGTTACCGATACAGGTTTCAAAACTATTTTGCATTCTTGCTCCAGCCTATACAAGCTTAAGGTGTCTCATGGCACTCAACTAACTGATTTAGTTTTTCATGATATCACTGCAACTTCACTTTCTCTGACCCATGTCAGTTTGAGATGGTGTAGTCTTCTGACCAACCATGCAGTGAAAAATTTGGCATCGAACCTGGAACTTGAGGTTCTTGACTTGAGATGCTGCAAAAGCCTTGGGGATGGAGCCCTACAAGCTGTCGGTAATCTTCCTAAACTAAAGGTTTTATTATTGGATGGCTCTGATATAAGTGACTCCGGGCTAGCATATTTAAGAGCAAGAGTCATAAGTTCATTAATTTCATTGTCTATTAGAGGGTGCAAAAGACTGACAGATAAATGCATCTCTCTTCTGTTCGATGGCACCTCTAAATTGGTGTTGCGAGAACTGGACCTATCAAATCTTCCTCACCTGTCTGATGGTGGAGTTTTGACGCTTGCAAAGTGTCGAGTTCCAGTAACTGAACTCCGACTTCGACAATGTCCCCATGTAGGTGATACTTCAATCATGGCATTAGCCTCTATGCAGGTTGATGAGGACAGGTGTCATGGTAGTAGTTTGAAGTTGTTGGATCTTTACAATTGTGGTGGCATTACTCCACTCACATTCAGATGGTTAAAGAAACCCTACTTTCCAAGGTTGAGATGGTTAGGGGTGACAGGAAGTGTAAATAGGGATATTGTGGATGCTTTGGCTAGAAATCGACCATTTCTACGCGTGGTGTGCCATGGAGAGGAACTCGGCTTTGACCAGTGGGATGGCTCAGATGGGGTATACATGCATGACTATGATGAAGTGGATGAACTTGAACAGTGGCTCCTAGAAGGTGAGGATGATGAAAGTGAGGATGAAGAGATGGAAGATGCTGAAAATAATGAAGAAATGATACCATAACTTTCCTGAGCAGGGTTTTACTCTATATTTACTGGTATCAAGATGGCAGTTGTAGATATGCAGAAATTGTGACTCTTAGATGAAACAATTTGCTTGACAAGATTATGACCTTGTATGTATGTGTGTATGGATGTAAGGATCTGTTCACCCCTCTGGCTTTGTTATTTATTATGGATGTCCAGTTATATGTGTATAATGTTACTCAATGCACAAACTTTTGATTTCATTCTCCCCAGGTCTGTTCATAGTCCTTTAGGCCCAGTTTGATTTGGTGATGGGAAAGTGGGGAAACCCCCCGCCCCCGCGCGCAGGACTAACCCTTTTTCTTTCCTCCTTGCATTCCTATTGTAAAAACACCCTTGATCTGAAGGGACAGTTGTTTTTTGGGACAAGAACAGCCCTAGTTTGGTGGAACACCCATAACAATTTGACTTGATGAAAATCTTGTTCCCCAGAAGTCTAGGATGAATGTATGAGGAATGCCCTCAAACCTCAGCATCTGACCTGGCCCATCAACTTTTGCTACTAAAGCTTCATGAATAGAATTATTGCTGGGGGATTCGCAATCCATCCTTTGACCTTTTAAGAAATGATGATGGCTATTGACTACTACTTTTTGCCTCTGGTTGGCCGCAGAAAGTGATTATTGTCTGCCCCTTTGTTGCTGATGTTGGAAAAACACTATATGGATCGGTGATATATATATATATATATATATTCCATTTATTTAACTTTTTAAAATGACTAATTAAATCTTGATTTTAATTACAAATAATGGATAAATTGTTTTGAAATTTATTTTAAATTTAAAATCTTATACTTACGTTAGACATGATCTTACAACATTCAGTTTTAAGTAACTTTTGGATGAACATTAATGAAATTTATGTTATCTACTCTAACCATAGCATTAAAGTCTAGAATATAAATTACCATGATTTATATATATAGTGTTTGATTTTTAAATTAAGAAAAAAGAAATATTATGGTATATATATATATATATAATGTTATAATTACGTATCCTGTAAATTAATTTGGAAGAAAGTTGGCAGTGACAAATTGATTTAGAAAGGTTTGTGTTATAATGATGATGAATGTCAGGAATATATCTCTTGGGGAAAAAAAGATCGACAGGTCAGCCAACACGCAGCATGAACGGGACGTTTATATGTGAAACCTTATCCAATTAAATCAACAAAGCTATGATTATGGATGTTTGTCTTTTCTTTTCTCTTCTTTTTCTGAACACTTACTCTGGCAAGTAATCCGCACCATAAAATGTGCATGGTAATTAATTACCAGTTAATTGCTGCAATTAAGGCAGTACTAAATTAAAGTTTTAATCACTTAAATTTAACTTTTATAGTTTATGGTTTAGAAAAAAGAGATACTTATGAATGCACCAACTTAATAGGGAAAAGTAAAATTCTAAAATCATTTATAGACAAATTTTATATCAGTTTATAAAAATAATATCCAATATATAAACTCTTCTTTTGGGTTGTATTTGATATAAATTGTAGGTTACCACTATTTGCCCGACTTAACAGTAGATCAGCTCTATTAAGAGTGCCAAATATTTATATATATATATATACACACACATATAATCTACTGTTTGTTTGGATTTGGATTCAATGATTCTTCTTTTAGAAAATAGTTTTTGAATTGGCGGATTATTGGAAATGAGACGATGCCAAAACTCCCAAAGTTTTGTTCTTCTTTTGTAATAGTTTGCATATTAATTATATTCTTTTCTGATTGAGTTACAATTACGGTATTGTTGTTCGGATAAGAAAATAATGAGACAAAATCTTGTAACCTTGTTTTCTACAAAAATAAATATTAAAATTAGTCTATAAGATTACATATTTTACTTACGAGCCTATTGAGTCTTTGGTATTTCATTTTTTTATTTTAATTGTCACTTTTTATCATATACAATTTAATTTTCGAAGCAAGTTAAAAACAAGAAGTAGGTTAAATAAGAATGAGTTATACACGTACATATAGGTATTTGGATAATAAGTACGTATAAATGTGATGATAAAAAATTAAAAACTAACATCATATAAACCATTTTATTTGTTTACTTTAATTTTATGAACTCATTTAATACAATAATTTTTATAATTTTCTTTATATTTTAATATTTTACCTACTGTATTCTTATTCGTATTAGACTACTGCAGTAAGTTAAAATATTCTAAAGTGATTTTCAATCTCTCTTTATGAACCAGATGTTAATTTGTTCGCAAATATGAGAGAATAAAGGCACCATAGGGGCATGTCTACACCTATTTGGTGATCCACCGATCCCATCGAAAGTGGAAGTTCAATATTGACGCCTTTATATAAGGCTAACCTAGTCTTGCAGGAGTTGACGAGGTATTTAGAGGTGGAAGTGGTGTGGTTAAATGCATTTTTTTTTAATAGTGGGGGATTGGCATATCCGAATCAAACTAAATTGTTGACAATTTAAGAGGTTTTTGTTATCCTTACTATTTGTAAGGATGTTAAAAAAAATGGAGTTCATTACTGGGATTGATTCTACAATAGCTATTTTATGGGCTAAAAAGAATTTCATTTCTTAGATTTTGAGTGATATAACAAATAAGATAAAAAATGATATCCTCTTGATCCATTCGTTGGAGTTTCATCATATTGATAAGGAAAGGATTATGGTAGTCAATTCTTTAGCTATGATAGATTTAGGATAGAGAAAAATGTGCTTGTTTGGTTATATTTTGTGTTTAATATCAGGATTTTTCAGTCTAATACATTTTTATTACTTTCCTTCTTTTTTTTTGTTTTATTTATGTCTTTATATTTTCTGGTCTGATGGTTTTTTTAAAAATATTTTTGGTCATTGGGAGTCACTTGACAATTTAATATGAGGGGTTAACCCAATATGGTTTTATTATTCCCTTGGCTTTTTGTATGTTTTGTATCTTGTGCAAGTTTGTGGCATCCTTTAGTCAGCTCTCGGTTGTTGTTAGTTGTAGTCGTGGATGTTAGATTTTTTTCTCACACATTTTTAAAGCTTTTTTTATGCATTGTTCTTATGTGGTTCATTTTCTTATTTAGTGTCCTATGTGGTTTGGCTGGTTGAGGTTGGTTTTTTCTTATTACTGTAAAGTTGTTGTGAACTATTTTATGGCGTTAAAAGTAATTTTGTTATATCATCATGTATTATCTTATTTTATATGTCTTTCTAGTTATTGTTAATGTCACTAATGTGTCACTATCTTCTCTTTTGCTTGCTTTAATTTGTTGATTGTCGATTGTATCTTTTTGTATTTACTCAAAGGTGTTAGAAACACTGTTAAGGCAGGACACCTTTTTATGCTTTCTATTATTCTTTTTTGATTTTGTGGCTTTCATCTTCCTTGCTTTTGGCTGGTTAATTTATCGTAATAGTTTTTGTAACGGCCCCGGAAATTCAAAAGGAAATACATATAATAATTTGAGTGCGGAAGCGAAATAAAAGATTAAATTTAACATCCCTTACACAATAACTTAAAAATACTAAACAATATCATGGAATAAGTCTCTAAAAGAAATACGAGAAATGAGAAAAATAAATGAAACTATAAAGTATCTAGTATCTACTCGCCGTCTTCTTGTGGATCGAGCTCGGAAACTAGGTCCTCCTAATCTGAAATTATTAAATAAGGAATGAGCTACACTAGTCCAGTAAGGACATCACACTATATCACCGTCACAGAAGTAAATGTTGGTAGAAAATAAAAAAAAAATAACCAATGGAGCACAAAGTTTAAAGTAATACATTTATTTAAAATAAATCTATTTACTCTTTTTCTTACCAATGGAGAACCTGTGAAAATAACCTATAAAGACAATAACATCATACAGATCATAATTTCATGCATAATCAGTAATATAAAATATATCATGACAGATCCGTATTCATTAACAATAACTGATTATCACCGTTTCTCGTTTTCACCAGCCTACTAATATCTATGGCGATCCATAGGGATGTCTCCGCTACACGTGAACCATTCTCCTTAACAGTCTTAATTTCAATATCGTCCCCATACCCCATCCGGTATGAGCGCCAAGACATTAAACCTCAATACCTCGTCCGCTATGAGAGTAAAGCGGGTCATCCCTATACCCCGTCCGGTATGAGCGCCAAATGACCGAATCTTCATACCCCATCTAGTATGAGACGATGCTCACGATAGGGTTCCCCATGAACCTGGTCCGCCTACCATCTACCAGGATATCTAGTGAGGCCATCACCTTATCTGTTTTCCCTTAGTCTCCGTTACCAAGTTGAACATAATCACATAAACAATAAACATGCACCCGATAATACAATCATATCGTAAATTCTAAAATCATACAGTGGTCAAGTAAGACAGTAATACATGCATTTAAAATCATAGAATAGATAGACCGGATACCATAATACATTTAAACTGTAAAATAAATCAAGCAGGAATCGACAGAGAATAATGTCTGATTTCGGGCTCCATTAGCAACCTTAATTAATTATGCATATCTATTAATTTGCATAAAATACAGTATTACAATTTATTCAAACTTTAATTCTATGATATGAACTAGGGTGAGGGGTCCTTACTTGATTTGACGCTGAAAACTAGATTGTTACTGCGCCTATGGGCGGTCCCTAGGTTCCCTAAATTTTTTCTCGGGAACTGAAATGCGTTTATAGTACCTACACATGTTCCAAATAACCCAAAAATTAGATCCATGGCCTATTTTGCTGTTTTCGACCGAATTCAGCCAAACTAGCATCGGTTCCTGTGAGAAAACACACTTAGGGCCCTCGATGGACCGAAAAAATGTAGAAAACTGAAACTCACCGGCGGTGGGGCTCTCCGATGCGGCGACTCCTCGGGCTCACGTTGCGGTTAGGTGTTTTGTTTCGGTCAACCTGTAGTAGCCAAAAATTACTCTAGTGCGGTGGCGAGTGGCAGCAGTCGGCTTCCCGGCGGCTGGGCTATCTTCTCCGGCGAGGGGCTCTGGTGGCTAGGGTTAGGGTTTGGGTGCGGTTGTGATTATTTATACCCATCCACTTTTAATCTGGGTCGTTCATCGCTTTTAATCTAGACCGTCCGATCGCGATTAAATAGGGAGTGAATCTGGGTCGTTCATCGCGATTCAATATGGACTGTCCGTGCACGATTCAATTTGGGTCGTCCTTGTGCGATTCAATCTGGACCGTCTGTGCGCGATTCAATATGGATCGTCTGTGTGCGCGAGAACAGATCTCAGTTGTTCGATCGCGCACACGCGAATCACCCACGTGGCTCCCTCCCGCGTCAGTGTCTCTGCCACCTGGCGCGTCCTGGTTGGTCGGGGCTGCTGACCGAGCAGCTGACGTAGTGTAACTTTTTAAAATGCGTTTTAACCTCTGGTTTCTGATTTTTCTTTCAAAAATGCCCACAGAACCCAAATTTTCACTCATTTTCTCCAAAATTATTTTCAATTGAATCCCTAAATAATTTTTACCCCTTATTATTATTATTATTATTATTATTATTTTCATTAAAATAAATTAAATTAAATTAATACATATTTATATTTATATAGAATTAATAAAAATAAAATAAAATAAAAATAATAAAAATAATTGGGTGTTACAACTCTCCTCCCCCCTCCCCTCCCTTAAAAGAAATTTGATCCCTTAAATTTGCCTCTTACTCTCGATCGAACAACTGGAGGTACTGGGTTCTAAAGTCTGATTCTAGCTCCCATGTAGCCTCCCTTGGTTTGTAGTTTTGTTATACGACCTTTATAAAGGATATTTTTCGGTTGCTGAGTAATCTTCTCTTTCGATCCGTAATGTCGACAAGTACTTTCTCGTATGATAAGTTCTATCGGAGTGGGAGAGGTTCGTGGGCCAAGACATGAGAGGGATCCGGGTTGTACTTGTGTAGCATAGACACATGAAAAATATTCTGGATCTTGGAAAGCTCTGGAGGCAGTATTAGTCTGTAGGTGGTGGTACCAATCCTGTCTAAGACTTCAAATGGTCCAATAAATCGGGGGTTCAATTTTTACCTCCTGTCGAACCTACTAATTCCCTTAAAATGAGTGACCTTATGAAACACCGGTCGCCTTTCTCAAACACTAAATCTCTCCTCCGGGTGTCCGCATAACTCTTCTTACTGGCTTTGAGCCGTCTGAATGTTCTTTCTGGATCTTAACTATCTAGGATGTAGTCTTCCCTACCAGCTCCGGGGTAAACAATTTTTTATCGCCCACTTCTTCCCAACAAATCAGCGATCTGCTTGTGTGCCCATATAATGCCTCATACGGAGCCATGCTAATGCTCGTTTGGTAGCTATTGTTGTAGGCGAACTCTATCAGGGGTAGATGGTCGTCCCAATAGCCCCTAGAGTCAAGGACACAAGCTCGGAGCATATTCTCAAGTGTACGGATTGTCCTTTCTGACTGTCCATCAGTCTGAGGGTGGAAGGCAGTACTAAGGGACAGCTTCGTTCTCATGGCTTGCTGAAAGCTACTCCAAAACCGAGAAGTGAACATAGGGTCCCTGTCGAACACCACTTTCACTGGGACTCCATGTAATCTGATTATTTTTCGGATATATATTCTTGCCAACTTATCCAAGGGATCGGTTATCCTGATGGCTAAGAAGTGGGAAGACTTGGTAAGTCAGTCAACAACTACCCAGATGCCATCACGTCCTGAGCGTGCCTTAGGTAACCCTGTCACGAAGTCCATGGTGATATGTTCCCACTTCCACTCTGGGATCGGTAAAGGCTGAAGTAACACACCTGAGCGCTGATGCTCTCTCTTGACCTACTGACATACCAAGTATTTAGACACAAAGTCAGTTATGTCTCTTTTCATCCCATTCCACCAAAACCGGGGTCGCATGCTTTAGTACATTTTAGTGCTTCCGGGATGCATGGCAAATTTTGAGATATGGGCATCTGTCATGATGTCTCTCTTTAACTCACTGTCACCAGAAACACACACCATGTCCTGAAATCGGAGTAACCCATCGGTGGAGACTCGAAATTCTGAGCTAACTCCCTGTTCTACATCATTCTTGAGGGCTATTAGGGCAGGATCAGCTGACTGAGCTTCCCTTATTCTCTGGATTAACTTAGGCTGGACGGTTAGATGGCCCAAACATGTGACTCTCCTCAAGTCCTGAAGTAAAACTTGTTGTGTGGCCCCAATTTGCCAACATTCTGAAACCATCAAATTGGCTAAGATACCTGTAATTTTTTTACTGAATGCATCGGCTACCACGTTACTCTTACCCGAATGGTACAAGATGTCACAATCATAGTCCTTAAGAAGTTCTATCCACCTTCTCTGATGCATGTTGAAATCCTTTTGAGTGAATATGTGTTTCAAACTCTTGTGATCAGTATAGATCTGAAAAATCTCTCCGTATAAATAATGACGCAAAGTCTTCAAGGCGTGTATGATTGCGGCAAGCTTTAAGTCATGGGTGGGATAATTTTTCTCATGACTCTTTAACTATCTGAACCCATAGGCTATGACCTTCCCATGCTGCATTAGAACACAACACAGGCCTAGATAGGAGGCATCACTATAAACTGCATATCCCCCCAATCCACTTGGTAAGGT
Organism: Carica papaya; assembly: GCF_054855325.1. NCBI lineage: Eukaryota > Viridiplantae > Streptophyta > Magnoliopsida > Brassicales > Caricaceae > Carica > Carica papaya. The sequence continues at coordinate 8,246,132 of NC_142314.1, read as the reverse complement.
CAGCACATGTGCAGTAGTCAGCCACTTCTTTAATTCTAAAAAACTTCTTTCACAGTACTCATTCCACTCAAACTTGGCATTCTTCTTTATGAGTCGGGTTAGGGGAACAGCTAGACTAGAAAATCCTTCAACGAACCTGCGGTAATAGCCCGCCATTCGCAGAAAGCTACGGATTTCTTTAACTGATGTCAATTTCTCCCAGCCGAACACCGCTTCAACCTTTTCAAGATTAACTGATACTCCATCCTTTGATATGATGTGTCCCAGGAAGGCGGTCTGCTCAAGCCAGAATCCACACTTACTCAACTTTGCGTACAGCTTCTTTCTTCTGAGAAACTGCAAAACCTAAGCTAGGTGGTGAACATGTTCCTCTTTGCTTTTTGAGTAGACCAGTATGTCATCGATGAATACGATAACATATTGGTTTAAGAATTGACTGAAGACCCTGTTCATTAGATCCATGAAGATTGCTAGGACGTTGGTTAGCTCAAATGGCATGACCAGAAACTCATAGTGTCCGTACCTGGTTTGAAATGTCGTCTTGGGGATGTCTTCTGTCCTTATTTTCACCTGATGGTAACCTAATTGCAGGTCTATTTTAGAGAAGACTTGCGCACCCTGTAAATTGATCGAAGAGGTCATCAATCCTGGGAAGGGGATACTTGTTATTGATTGTGACCATGTTCAATCCACTGTAATCAATACATAGTCTCAACGTTCCATCTCCCTTCCTGGCAAAAGTGACTCCGACACCCCAAGGGGACACACTATGTCTAATAAAACTACTGTCTTCCAATTCAGTGATCTGTTTCCTCAGCTCCTCCGTCTCAACGCGGCTCATGCGGTAAGGAGCAACCGAAATAGGCTGGGTGCCTGGTTGTAGATCTATGGTGAACTCGACTTTTCTGTCTACTGCCAATCCGGGTAGTTCATTCGAAAATACATCTGAAAAGTCTCGGACTACTGAAATCTCTTGAATACAATTCTCTTTCTTGGGTTTGCCTAATTAGAGAAAATAGCAAGGTTAAGGTACTCGACAAATAAGAAAACTTGCCATCAATGAATAAGTACTAAATGATTTTATTAATTTGTAAATGGCTCCTCATTAGGATGATTGAATACAACCTTCTTGCTAAAATAATCTACGGTGGCGTGATATACCACTAGCCAATTCATCCCTAAAATTACATCAAAATCCCCCGTGTCTAATTCTATTAGGTCTACACTTAGTTTTTTATTTGCTATCTCCACAGCACAAGCCCTGTAGACAACTTCTTCTAATAGTGTTACACTCCCAGCAGTAGACACAAATAATATTGAATCAAGTTAATTAGGTAATACATTAAATTTGGATGCAAAAACATGTGAAACAACTGAATGCGATGCACAAATGTCAATCAAAATATGAACAAGATGGTTACAGATAATGTACATATCATGTACCACGTTCGGGTCGGCTTCGGCATCCTGCTGGGTGAGGTTATAAGCCATGTCCTAGATAGGAGGTATGCCCTAATTCTCCTTCCTTGGGCACTCTCTCGCATAGTGTTGAGCACTACCACAGATGCGACAGGTGTTGTTGGGGCGGTAGCATGGTCGGTCCCTGTGATTCCTGCCGCAATGCTGATAGATCTTACCACGTCCTGCCACTGGAGCCTGAGGGGGAGCCTGGATCACCGGTCTAGGCCTCTTGTTATGTTGGACAGGCACAGTAAGTGCTGGTCTGCGGGATGGAACTGAGGGTCTGTGGTTTCCTGCTGACTGAGGGAGGGTGTGGAGGCTCTTCTCCACTAACTGTGCCTTGGCCAGAACGGTCGAATAATTCCCGAGCTCCAGTACAAACAAATGTTGTTTGATCTCTGGGTGGAGGCCCCACTGGAACCTTCTAGCCTTCCTGCCCTCATCCATTAACGTCTCAGGGGAGTATTGGCCCAACTCCAGGAACTTATGAGCATATTCTGACACAGTCATGTTCCCCTGGACCAACTGGATAAACTTCATCTTCTTCAGATGTCGGATGTGCTCTATAAGGTACTCTGCATGAAAGGCTTCTAGGAACTGTTCCCAAGTAACTGGAACAGGCAGGGTAGTCTGCTTAAGTTCCCACCAGCATGTAGATAGCAAGGGTGACCCTCTACTCGGGAGTCACCCCTAGGGTCTTGAAGGCCTTCTCTGTCTCCGCCAACCAGTACTGGGCATCTTCAAAAGAGGATTTTCCTGCAAAATTAGATGGGTTCAGTCTCCTGTACCTCTCTATGTAGCCTGGGTCAATCGTAGGAGGAACTAAGTCCCGTGGAAAAGAGACTGGGCCAGGCTGAGGATAGACTAGGGGGCCCTGTGGTGGTACTTACTAATATGGTGGGGGCACTGGATTATACTGTAGCGGTGCCGGGTAGTACTATGGCTGAAGCACCGGATTATACTGCGGCGGTGGCACCGGGTGGTACTATGGAGGAGTAGGGTCGTACCGAGGTGGCTCCGGATCCTCTCGCTGCAGTGGTAGCTCAACCTATAGCAGTGGTGGAGGGTTAGGTAACTCCCTCCTCTCCTCTTGTCCCTGCTGGGCTGCAATGAGTCTTTTTAATATCTCAAATATTCTGTCCACGTCTTTCCTGAGTGAACCCTCCTGGGCTGCTCGGTTTAGTGGAGGTCTTCCATTTCTCATCTCTCTATACCTGCATTTCACAAAGAAAAGTTGAGTGATAATTCATTGTTTGAGGTTTCTCTAAGTATTATTGTGTAAGGGACGAGTCCGAGGAACGCGGCTCTAATACCAACTGTAACGGCTCCGAAAATTCAAAAAGAAATACATATAATAATCTGAGTGCGAAAGCGAAATAAAAGATTAAGGTTAACATCCCTTACACAATAACTTAAAAGTAATAAACAATATCACAGAATAAGTCTCTAAAAGAAATATGAGAAATGAGAAAAATAAATGAAACTATAAAGATCTAGCATCTACTCGCCATCTTCTTGTGGATCGGGCTCGGGAACCAGGTCCTCCTGATCTGAAATGGTTAAATAAGGAATGAGCTATACTAGTCCCGTAAGGACATCATACTATATCACCGTCACAAAAGTAAAGGTTGGTAGAAAACCAAAAAAACAACCAATGGAGCACAAATTTTAAAGCAATACATTTATTTAAGATAAAATCATTTACTCTTTTTCTTACCATTTGAGAACCTGTGAAACAACCTATAAAGACAATAACATCATACAGATCACAATTTCATGCATAATCAGTAACATAAAACATATCATGAATCCGTATTCATTAACAATAACTGATTATCACCGTTTCTCGTTTTCACCAGCCTACTAATATCCATGGGGATCCATAGGGGTGTTCCCGCTACACATGAACCATTCTCCTTAACAGTCTTAATTCCAGAGCTGTCCTCATACCCCGTCCGGTATGAGCGTCAAGACATTAAACCTCAATACCTCGTCCGGTATGAAGGTGAAGGGGGTCGTCCCCATACCTCGTCCGATATAAGCGCTAAATGACCAAGTCTCCATACCTCGTCCGGTATGAGACGACATTTACGGTAGGGTTCTTTATGAACCCGGTCAGTCCACCATCTCCCAGGTTATCTAGTGAGGCTGTCACCTTATCTGTTTTCCCTTAGTCTTCGTTACCAAGTTGAACATAATCACATAAACAATAAATATGCACCCGGTAATACAATCATATCGTAAATTCTAAAATCACACAATGGTCAAATAAGACAATAATACATATATTTAAAACCATAGAATAGATAGAGTGGATACTATAATACATTTAAACTGTAAAATAAATCAAGCAGGAATCGACAGAGAATAATGTCCGAATTCGGGTTCTATTAGCAACCTTAATTAATTATGCATATCTATTAATTTACACAAAATACAGTATTACCATTTATTCGAACTTTAATTCCATGATAGAAAATAGGGTGAGGGATCTTTTCTTGATTCGACACCGAAAACTAGATTGTTACTGCGCCTACGGGCAGTCCCTGGCGGCTAGGGTTAAGGTTTGGGCGCGGATGGGGTTATTTATACCCATCCACTTTTGATCTGGGCCGTCCATCGTTTTTAATCTGAACCATCCGATCACGATTAAATAGGGAGTGAATCTGGATTGTTCATCGTCATTTAATCTCGGCTGTCCGTGCGCAATTCAATCTAAACCGTCCATGTGCGATTCAATCTGGACCATCCGTGCGCGATGCAATCTAAGTCGTCCGTGCGCATTTTTGATTTGGGTCGTCCGTGCGCACGGGAACGGATCTCATCCGTTTGATCGCGCACACGCAGATCGCCCACGTAGCTCCCTCCCGCGTGACCTGTCACGTCAGCATCTCTGCCACCTAGCGCGTCCTAATTGGTCTCGGCTGCTGACCGGGCAGCTGACGTGGCGTAACTTTTCTAAATTGTATTTTAACCCCTGGTTTCCGATTTTTCTTTCAAAAATACCATCAGAACCCAAATTTTCACCACATTTGTAACACCCAAAAAAATTTATTTATTATTATTATTATTATTATTTTACTGAATTATTTTTAATTAATTCTAAATAAATATAATTAAGTGTTAATCGAATTTAATTTATTTTAAATTACTTTAATTTATATTAAATAGAAATAATAATAATAAATATAATAAAAAGGGAATACTGTTGTTTGATTATTGAAATATAAAAGTATGACATGTACTATGTTACAGATTATGCATGAACTTATGATATTTATGATATTATTATTTCTATATGTCGTTTTTATAAATCCCACTAAGGTAAGTGGACGATATATGGTTTAATTATTGATAAATAAATTTACTTAAAACTTGTGCTCCATTGGTTGTTTTTTATTTTCTACCAACTTTTATTTCTGTGACAGTGATATAGTGTGATGTCTTTACTGGGTTAGTGTAGCTCACTCCTTACTTAACCATTTTAGATCCGGAGGACTTGGTTCCCAAGCCCGATCTACAGGAAGACGGCAAGTAGTTACCTAGATGTTTATTAATTTCTCTAATAGTCTTTCATTTCCAGTATTTTCCTTTATAAGACTTATTTTTTATATTGTTAGTACGTTTAAGTTATTGTGTAAGGGATATAAAGCAGAACCTTTTATTTTGCTTCCGCACTTATATTCTTTATATACATTTTTCTTTTAAATTTCCAGGGTCGTTACAACATTTTCCCAAAATTATTTTCAATTAAATCCCTAACCAATTTTTCAAGGTCGTTACGGACCGAAAGAGCATATTACTCCGCAACCAGGAAATATCCTTTGTAACAGTTGTGTGGCAGAATCACACGTCAAGGGAGGCTACATGGGAGCTAGAATCAGACTTTAGAGCTCAATACCCCCAGTTGTTCGATTAAGAATAAGAGGCAAATTTGAGGGACTAAATTTCTCTAAGGGGGGGAGAGTTGTAACACCCAAAAAAAATTATTTATTATTATTATTTTACTGAATTATTTTTAATTAATTCTAAATAAATATAATTAAGTATTAATCGAATTTAATTTATTTTAAATTACTTTAATTTATATTAAATAGAAATAATAATAATAAATATAATAAAAAGGGGGTAAAATTATTTTATGGATTTAATTGAAATGAATTTTGGGAAAAATGGGTGAAAATTTGGGTTCTGGGGGTATTTTTGAAAGAAAATTTGAAAACCAATGGTCAAAATGCAATTTAGAAAACTTGTGTCACGTCAGCAGGTCCGGCCAACCAGGACACGCCACGTGGCAGAGACACTGACGTGGGAAGCCACGCGGAAGGGATCCACGTGGGCAATCCGTGTGCGCGCGATCGAACGGCTGAGATCCATTTCCACGCGGACAGACGGCCCAGATCAAAAGCGCGTACGAACAGCCCAGATTCATTTCCTATTTAATTCCGATCGGACGGTCCAAATTAAATCACGATAGACAGCTCAAATTAAAAGTGGAAGGTTATAAATAATCTCATCCACACCCAAACCCTAACCCTAGCCGCCAGAGCCCTCGCCGGAGAAGACAGCCCAGCCGCCGGAGGACCGACCGCTGCCGCCTGCCGCCGCACCGGAGCACCTTCCGGTCGCCAAACGAGGTAAATATTCTCCTCTTGGCTTGGATTTCGATTCTAAACCCACTTGTGGCTAAATTGGAGCCAAAATACCAGCCAATTGGCCGGAAAACACTACCGAAGCCCAATGGCGCCGCTGCGAATTTTCTCAATTTTTGCCTCCGATGAGACCCTTCCTGATTCCCGTTCAATGTAATTTTCACACCATTGTGACCACATTCCTTCCTCTATAGGTTGACTGGAGCAAAACACCAAATCGCAACTCGAGCTGGAGGAGCCACCACACTAGATAACCCCGCCACCGGTAAATTTCAGTTTTCGATGTTTTTTCGGCCCACCGAGGGCCCTAGGGGTGTTTTATCACAGAAACCAATGCAAGTTCGGCCAAATTCGACCGAAAATAGCCAACCTGAGGTGGATCGCCGCTGCAAGCGGCAGCGCCGACGCCGGAGCACGGTGGAGCCGCCGTGCCAGAATTTTAAAATTGGCCGAGTAGGCCCTGGGTCTGATTTTGAGTTATTTGGGGACATGTGCAGGTACCGTAAGTATGTTTCAGTTCCCTGGAAAAAAATTCAGGGAATCTATGGACTGTCTGTAGGCGCAATGAAAAATTAATTTTAGACTTCGAATCAAGTAAGGATCCCTCACCCTATTTTCTATCACATGATTAAAGTCTAATAAGTGATAAAACTGTATTTTATGAATTATATAGATACACGTAATTTATTACGGTTGCTAATGGAGCCCGGACCGGACGTATTTCCCTATCAGTTCCTGTTTGGTTTATTTTACAGTTTTAAATGCAGTATGGTATCTATTTTATTCATTCTAGAGTTTTGAATGCATGAATCACTGCTTACTTTATTTCGGCCTGATTTTGTGAATCTAATAATATGCTTGCCTTGTTGGGTGCTTATTAATTGTTTAAGTATTCATGTTTATGTGGGAAACGGAAAACTATGAAAAAAATAGAAAATGTATATGAATTGATAAATGGATAAGTTGACAGACTCACTAGATATCTTGAAAGATGGTTGACGAACCGGGTCCATAGGAAACCCTATCGGGAATGTTGTCTCATACCGGACGGGGTATGGAGACTTTAAATATTTTGACGCTCATACCGGACGGGGTATGGGGACGGCCCTGGAAATTAAGTTTGTTAAGGGAATAGTTCACTAATAGCGGGGACCCCTATGGATCCCCACGGATACTAGTAGGCTGATAAAAACGGATAACCGTTGTTTGATGATTGAAATATAAAAGTATGACGTGTACTATGTTACAGGTTGTGTATGAACTTATGATATTTATGATGTTATTATTTCCATATATCGTTTTTATAAATCTCACTGAGGTAACTGGACGGTATATGGTTTGATTATTGATAAATAAATTTACTTATAAATTGTACTCCATTGGTTGTTTTTTATTTTTTACCAACTTTTATTTCTGTGACAGTGATATAATGTGATATCTTTACTGGGTTAGTGTAGCTCACTCCTTACTTAACCATTTTAAATCCGAATGGCTTGGTTCCCGAGCCCGATTTACAGGAAGACGGCGAGTAGTTACCTAGATGTTTATTAATTTTTCTTATACTCTTTCATTTCCAGTATTTTCCTTTATAGGACTTATTTTCAATATTGTTAGTACGTTTAAATTATTGTGTAAGGGATATGAACTAGAACATTTTATTTTGTTTTCGCACTTATATTCTTTATATACATTTTCTTTTTAAATTTCTGGGGTCGTTATAACATTTCTCCAAAATTATTTTCATTAAAATAAATTAAATTTAATTAATACATATTTATATTTATATAGAATTAATAAAAATAAAATAAAATAAAAATAATTGGGTGCTACAGTTTTTGCTACTTCAACTAATAAATTTTTTTACATTCCTTAAAAAAATTACCTATACAATTTTGTAAAAATAATGTGACATGATGTCATGTGTATATCTAGCATGAAGGATAATACTTAGTTAAAAATTTCTTGAAGAAGATTTTTTATTTAATTTCATTACTCTATATTAGTACTGATTTGATGTTATTACAAATCCAGCATAATTTTATATCACATGATTACTTTATAAGTAAATAATTCAATTGGTTTAAGGTCACTTCTATATGATAATAATGATGGTAAAAATTATATATTAAAAATAACCAATCAATTTTACAATTGATGATAATTCAATTCACGATGCAATCATAACACATATTACTTATAGTAGTACTTTGCTAACTAGTTAATGAGTCACTAAATTAACTTTTTTTCTTATGTATATATTTCATATGAACTATCAAAATGTTCTTTATATTTTAACATTACACTAGAAGATAAAACCTTTATAATTATCATAAAATACCACATCTACTGCATCTATCCCAACTATCTTTTATGTTAAACCCCTCTCTCCATACTTTCTAGTTTGACATGATTTGCAATTGATAAATTTAAAAGTAAAGCTCTTATATAATAATTTTTGGATTTATATAACTTTTTTACTTTTACTTTAAATCATCTCATTTGAGTTAATAATCATTTTCAACCAAATACCTTCTTTTAGAAGGTATACTAGAGAATTAATATATATATATATATACACACACTTCCAATTAACTTTAATATGTAATAATAGTATAGTTGTTTATGTTTAATTGAAACTTTAATTTGAACTCATTTACTATTAAACTAAAAATATTAACAAAATTATAAAGAATTATTTCAATTGCATACTATTATCATATCGACATAATCCCACTATCACAATCTTATTCTATTTTTATTTACTCTGGTCTTATTTAGTGAAATAAATCTTTTATTTGACATATTCATCGGTGATGATCTGCCTAAGATTTGCACATATATATATATATATATATAAACAGACGCAACACCTATCCACACAGAAAAACATATATATGTATATGTATATTACGTGCTGTAAAGTGAAAGTTGCCAACTAAATAGTATGTTCCTTTTGAAAAAGTACCTACTTGTTTGGATTTTGAAACATTTTGGCCCATGAAGTTCCACCGTATGTGTTATGTATACATGGCTGCTGTATGCAGGCACGTGCAAATAACTTGAAACATATGGATATATATATATATATATATGTATATACTTTGGCTTCAAATGAAAATATAGTTGGCATTTCATTATAAAAATTGTTAACCATAAAACGCCGACTATACTTTCAGGTCAAAGGAATTTTTAAGCCACTATTTATTAATTAATTTTTTTATTTTAAAGCCAAAAAAAAAAACACATAAGTTGAGCTGGCTAGTCTGCTGCAGGTTTTGTATTTGATTCCCAAAAATCAATTCAATTAATAAAAAATTTAATAAACACGAATTTACACGTCATTTTGTCTGACAACTCCTATGTACGATCTTCGATGTTGGGACCCACATCATTACCCAATAATAATAGGCCATCTGCACCTTATCCGAACTGGAATAATGAAATCTAGAAGTAATCGCGATTGGATCTCCACCGTCCACGTCATCCTCTAGGCCCCGTTTCAGCTATTGATCTTAATTTTTTAAAATTAAAATATAAATAAATTATCCGCTTTTATCTTAATTACTTTTTGTTATTGACAAGATAAGTAAGATGATAATTTTTATATTTTTTAAAGAAATTACAGAATTAGTCTCACAAATTTTTCTTTACTTATTTGATTTTTATTGTTGTCATTTTTGTTATTTAAATAAGATAAGTTAATTATTAATATTAAATTTATTAAGATTAAATTTACCTATTATAAAATTTTGAAAAAAAAACAAACAAAAATTGTTTTATCTTATTAAAATTTTTATAGTTGTATAGAAATACTATAAGCCAAAATAATTTTATGAATTTACAATTTAAATGTTTGTCAATAAAAACTTTTTATAATTTAACTGTAGAAGGCTTATATTTGATAAATTAAATTGGTATCTTACTCTTAATTCTATTGTTTTTTTTTTCTAGTAATAGAGAATTTTTATTGTCAAAATTTTTTTATAATTTTTAACGCACAACATTATATTATTTTAGTATTTAATAAATTTTCATTTCACTTTTAAATTTTTTCGAAATATGACTCTCATTTTAACTTTTCAAATGAGAATTAAAATCCTAATCACAGTAAATTCAAAATAAAGTGGTATACTCATATACAATAGCTCAAACGTAAAATACTGTGTTAGAATTAATATAAATATAACTATAGATTTCTTATAAATTAAATAAAATTTGTTTCGAATAATATTTTAAGATTAACTTTTTTATATTCTTTAATATTAAATAAAATATAACATAATATAATAAATTTAAACAGAAGACATCATTGAGTATGTTTTTTGACCATACACTTCTAATGTTTAATGCTAAGTTATATGAACAAAAATCAAATCTTATATGTATATTCAATTAGATTATTTCTTTACCAAATTATATAGTTATATTGATTATAGAAAATTAGAATTATAGAGTTTCATAAAGATCAATATTACAATAGATTTTATTTTTATTACGCAAACAACGAAAAAAGAATCTATATGATCTATTTTGTACAAACATTATATTATATGAGACCAATCATGTTACATCTGTTATATTATTAAATAAATCAAAATATATATACCAACTATAAATCACATCTCACAACATACATAACTACATTAAAATGTACATTCGCATACATATTCTATACCAACGTATAAAAACCCTCTCTCTATACACAACTACAACGTAAATGTAAAGTTGTATTAATTATTTATATTATCAATACTACAACTTTTGCTCTATGATTCTCTTCATATGGGTTCAAAAAATATCCAATGTCAATGTTTTCGATGTATAAATTGAACATTTTTTTATGTTTTGATCATAGAAAATTTTGTATACATTATGAAATTACAACTGTCTTTTGTTACATTAAGCCCAACCGGTTTAACACAGACCCGTTCATCTTAAGATATGTAAAAAAATTTATATACAGAATGAAATCAGTACAATCTTTTATTATACTGGACTCAATCGATTTGACACAATTCCGGTCATCTTAATACTCAACAAATTTTATTGATATCTTATTTTTTGTTAATTATATATATATTTAAAACTAAAATTATAACATTAACATAATATTATATAATATTAAATTATCGATTATTACAAGATGTAGTTTATTATTATTTTTTTAAAAAAAGGTTTAAATAGCAAACTTAGTTAAATATCCCATTTAAAACTAATAAAAAAATTAGAAATGTTTTATTTAGATTATCTTTTGCAATTCCTGCATCCTAAAACATTTTACTCAACATTAACAAAACACTGATCTGTTTTGGATAAGATTTATTAATATTTTACCAAGTCTGCCACCTGCATGTGCTTAATTACAAGTCATCGTGGGATCGCCGCTTCGCTGTGCAATGTCATTTGCTTGGCCTTTCGGATTCCCAAAGGTCGTTTGTCCACATCAGCCACTAATATCCATCCACGTCATTCCCTTGGGATCACGTCCGCGTGTCACTCAGACGCTTGGTATCATTCCCTTGCGGATGCGGATCCCCTGACCGATCCCGCAGGTCAACTTATTCCTCTCCTCGACTGCATGCAACGATCGATCCGGTGGTTAGAACTTAATGTCTTAATCACGATTTATTTTATTAATCAAAATTAAATATATAATCCTCGTGATGTTTAAACGAAGACTAAATCTCAAGTCAAGAAAAAGGCAAAAGACCTTCAGATCTTGCATTTAAGTCAATTAGCAGCCAATTAATGAAATTAATTAAAACGGGATTTATCACGCGGCGAGGCAACGAGAAATCATTTTATTAAAAAAAAATTATGATTTATCGTATAAAACTCAGTTGTTGAATCCGATTTGATTACTTAATATAAGGTGTAGTACCTGTGAAATTGCATGCTTAATTTTGTGATATTATAATTATCTTGTCCTCAAGTTGCACAAAGCACTACCATACTATAATAATCATAACAAGACTAATGTTTATGAAGGATATCAGCTCTAAATTTTATCTATTGAAAGAGCTCTCTAAAATCAACTTTTTCAATTTAATTTTGAGCTAAAAAATAAAAATTTTGTGCATAGCAAATTTAATTAGTCTGGCTAGCAACAATATTACGAGTGTTCATTGCCCATTGCAGATTGAAAAATTGGACATAAACAGGTTGTTCAGTTGATTCTTAGTTTAGTAATAACACGAGTAAAACTTTGGTCCTTTCTGATTTGATTTTTAATTCGAATTAAATTATATAAAAAAATGTTAAAAAGTGAGTTTTAAAAGAAAAAATAAATAATTATCTTTTTTAACTAACATATTTATTTTAGATAAAAATCAATATATTTCATTCAGAACTTGATATGACTTAAAATAATATATTTCTCGAATCATACTATTATTATTATTCGAACTTTAATTTTATTCGATGCAGTTCTAAATCGATATATACCTATAACAATAACAAAAATAATTTAATTATTAATATATTTAAGAAATAAAAATAGATTTATATCATGATAAGTGACAGATATGACTTACTTGTCAATTAAATCAATTAAGTCTTCTTTGACAATATCACAAATAAAAAGTTGATTTTATAGATCTAATAATTAAAAGTTGAGACTATGCATCAACAAATTATTATATCAACGTCATAACTATTATTACTACACTAAGTTAATGCATCAAATCACTCTTATTTTTGAAGGGTTATATAAATTTTGGTGTTTTAAATATCCAAGTGTTTGTTATTACTATAAAATTTATTGGGATTTCAGTTTTTTCTCCAAGTAAGAAAATAATGAAAATGTTTTTCTCTTAATCACTCATATTTTAGTCATTGATTAGTTTATTACATTTTCTTTGTTCATTTATCTTCTTTTTTTTTCTTTGAGAAAATCTTCTCCTATTAGTTATCACTCATAATTTTAATTGTTTTTAAATTAATAATTTTGGCAAATATTTTACCTTATAACTTGTTTCTATATTAGTAATTGAAAAAATTGCTTCTTAAATTGGATTCCGATTCGAGTTTGATCTCACTTATAACGGCACGTAACTTATTCTATATTAGTTAACAGACACCTATCTTAAATTATATTTTCTATGAGAGGCTCTAATAAAAAAGATACGTAAGTGGAGACTATTTACTCTTCTATATATGAGTAAAGAAATAATTATCAAAATATTAGTATAATATATCCCCACTTATGCTTTAAATATGTTTTTACTTCCTAAATTTGTGTGCCAACAACTAGATAGATAAGTAATTGAGTTTTGGTGGGGAAAGTGAAAAAGGAAATAAGGAATTCACTATATCAAATGGACGTTTTATGTTTTAAAAAAATTGATAATGGTTTGGGATTTAAGTATTGTCATTATTTATACACAATTTTGTTACTCACATAAGCCTATTGCTTCTGTCTAATAGTAATTATATTCTATTTCAATTATTTCAAACTAAATACTACAAAAATAGAGATTTTATGAGTGCTACAATTAGTGTGAGACCCAGTTATATGTGGTATAATAACAAAGGGTCTCAAGTGAAGAATAGGTAATGGTCAAAATATCAAGATTTGGGAGGATCTTTTACTACTTTTTATCACTAAGTCGTATGGTAAGGACACAAAGACCTTGTAACACTAACGTTGAAAAAGTTTTTAATCTAATGACATGTTTATATTAGAATATTTAACTTATTAAATTTAATATTTAATATTCAAGAAGTATTTTAGATTATTAGTATCTATCGAGTTTTAGACGATCACTCTAATAAATTAATATGAAATTTTGAGCAATCGGGTATTTTTCCAACAAAATAGAGGTATCATATGGCCTTAAAAGACAAGCTTACTTTTGTTCCCCAATCATCTACTCGGTGTTTGGATCCAGCTTATAAGAAACTATGATGTGTGATTGTTCTTTTGAGGTTTAAGCATTTTAGGTCGTATTTGGTTAAGGGTATTATCCATGCTAAATGTCAATTGTTACGGAAGAGAGTAGAAGTGGGCACCATCTGTTTATTTTAGGGTAATAGAGAAGAAAGTTATTTTGCGTTACTCTCTTATTTGTATATTGACCTAAGATGATTGGGTTACCATAAGTATTAACTCTCTAAAGTCGATAGTCTTAACCTACTTTCTTTATACTTTTGGGGTATTTGGTGGAATTATAATAAGAGATTTTATTAAACTAAATGAGTGATACCATTTGATCTAACCAATCATATACAAACTCATATTTCAGAATCTATTTTCGAAGAAAAGTCATTCTGTTGTACGAAATTTTGACACTCATATCAAGACGAAACATACATCTTAATCACCATCATATATTGGTACGTATAAAATTAACCGTGATGCATCGATGGGGAATAACGAACAATCTACATAAGGTGTTGTTTATAAGGGTCACAACATGACATAATTTTCGTAGATATGAGGAGGATTCCAACTTTTTATTTTATTGAGTTGACTGAAGCACAAGCTGTATTGTTTAACCTTCAATTGGCGCATAAATGAGGTTTAAGTTCAATTCATGTGGAGGAGGATGCACAACAATTGTTTAATTTACTCAAGTTAGGTCGAACACTATATTTGAACTTGGGTTTGTTGATTGATGATATATTTTCATTTCAAATTCGTTTTTCTTTTATTTCGTTTGCTTGGATCTCTAGGAATTTGAATATGGTTACTTGTGAGTTGGCTAACGCAACACATTTTAATCTTGACAATAATTATATAATTTTGAAACCGTAATTTTCTAATTTTTTACGTATATTGAAGAGGTTGTCTCATGCATGATGATTTACTTTAATCTTTTTCTTAAAAGAAATTATTAATAATATTTAAATATTTTAAATGAACTGTTAGTTTTATTTGATTTTTTTAAAAAAAAAAATTGACAAAATTCATAAGCAATGTATATACGCGCGCGCGCGCGTGTGTGTGTATACACATAAACTGATGCAGTACTGGAGCTCATGCGATAGGGCAAATATATTTCATTGTTTGCGCATACACAAACAAAATGCATCGTTTTACTGCCGTATAATTTGTTTTAATTTATGGTCTTTTTTTAATTAAAAAAATAAGAGCACTTTAGATGAAATAGTTATATTATGTGTAAATTGATCCTTCTTAAATCCGAATTTAAATTGCAAATCTGAAAATTTGAATTTTTGAATTATGAATTATTATGGATCAAATCAAATCAAATAATAAAATTTAAAAATACTGTTGTTAATCGAAATTTACCGGCATATATATATATATATATCGTAATAATAAAAAATATATTTTAAAAAATTTATATGATAGTACGGACAATTTAAAAAAATATTAATTTCTAAAGTAAATTACACAAATGTGTATGTTAATTATTATACGAACATAATTTAATTTATATTATTTAGAATAGAATAAATTTCTTATATTAAAGTTAATTATATAATTTATCATTAATTATTATTATTATTTTTAATTATAATAAATTATGATTAATTCATACAGCATGAACGGAATGGAATTGAATCTTATAATCAAACTAAATCGAAATTGTCACAGGTAAAATATAATAATAATTATATTATAATTTTTTATTAAATTTATTGAAAAGTTGAAATACTCATTCTTTGTCACTTCAGTAACAATTAAAGTAATATATTTAATTATGTGTTTATTTCTTGAATAATTAATGGTTATAATTTAAATTTCTTATAATTACTTTTTAAAGAAAAAAAAAACGAGAGAACAATGGTTGCTTTCGCCTAGTCATTTTCTAAATAGGACGTGCCACATTGATATTTTTTAATTTTAAGCGGGTGATTGCAACTTTTGAAGTGGGGCACAAAAAAGAACATGGTGGTCCATCGTCCCACACCGAAGCAAAAAGTTTTGATCAAAGACACGTAGGCAGCAGCCCTGTTTGGTTACCATGACTGACCGACTGCACTGCGACTCTTTTTTTAGTACCACTAGATTAACGGATAAATTGTGTTAATGTTATCCAGGTTGCCAAACATTGCGGGTCAAAAGCTGTCCGCAATTTTCTCCCCTCCATTATTCATCATCATCGTGTTCGTGTATCTAACATGATTCACCATGTCATGCTCTTCATTCTCCACCTCACAAGCCAGCATCAATTCCCCTAACGTTTAAATGCTAAAATGAAATGCAATTAATAAATTATTTATTTCATTTTATTACTATCTATTCTTTTATTAAATATTTTTTTTTTACCGGTTAATAATGTATATCATTAGCATCTTAATGCACCCATATCAGATAAAATACATAAAATATAAATAATTAATCTTTTTATAAAAGTAATAGATAAAATTTATTATTATTATTTTTTTGGGGGTACATCATACTTTTTAGTTATCTGGTCTTAACATTTTAGATATATATTTTGTCTCATAAAAATGAATAATAAAAGATAAAATATATGATGCTACAAAATAAATGAATTAATTTTTGTACAAGTCAATCAATATCAATAAACTTTATTTATTTATTTATTTTTTATTTTTCTTTTTCAAATTTCACGTGAATCAAGTTATGTAGGCGGTGTTGCATGGCAAGTGTCCCTTTTAGAAATTTACTTCCTTAAATATCTTCCGTTCAATTTTCTTTTTATTTATCTACTAAACAAAAACTATATTTAATTTATTTAGTTAAATACTAAAATAGTTATAATATACAGAATGACATCTATATATTACACGATTAATTAATATTTTAGTGTAATTTAAATTGTTATCATTTCTTTGTTTTTGTTTGAATAATTGAAAAGTAATATCACAAATTTCTTGATTACGAGGATACTTTGTTATGGTTTGAATTGCCATTCCAAGTATTGAGGAGCCAGATTCTGTATTTTTGGCTCTTTCCTTAAAATCCCTTTAGGAGTCAATTAAATTTCGTCTAATAAAAACATGCTTTTCTTTTATAAATTTACCAAAATTAATGCCGTAAGTAATTAAAAATTAAGAATTATTTGGAAACCAAATAAACCAAAAGATTTAATACTATAAAACTTTCAAATAAATTAATAATACAAAAATAAGGGTAAAGCGAAGGACGAGGACAAAAGAGTCATTTCAATTTGAGCGTTTCTAAAATCAGTGGGCAAACTGAATGAATGCGCCGCTTGATTGTTTTTGTTTTTGTTTGTTTGAGGCATGAGTGGAATACGAAGAAGAAGAACCTCATTGGCCACTTTGGTGGTGGAATTTTTTTAATGGCATCATAAATTTATGATTACAAAACTACTAAACCTTTCCAATTACTATAATAATAATTAATTTAAGACCGGACTTACATGTTACTCGTTGCTGCCAAATTATAATATTAGTCATGCATGTTTTCGTAGGTGTATATTAACTTAATTTTGGTAAATTATTAACTTAATATTAGTGGATAAAGTTAGTTAAAAAAAATTACTATCAAAATCAAAGAATTAAGGATACAATGAAATATGGGCATAGATGGTAATACAAGTTTGAATCCGCACATATACATATATATATATATATATATATATATATATATACCTGTACATATATATAACTCAAAAAGATATTGATCTCGTATCATACCATTAAGTTAACGAACTAGCAAAAAGGGCTACAAAGACTTCAAGAAGAGAGGGGAAGAGATTTAGGATTAATTAGTTTGTTATATATATATATATATATTTGTGGATTATAGAGAGCATAGTTAGAAAGATATGTTTTTTAATGATACATATATTTTTTAATTTAATAAAAATGTATAAATATGATATATAAAATTTATAGTAAAAAATTAAAATTAGAATTCAAAATGGATTTAAATTTATTCATATTCGTTTCGATACACCTTGTTGTTGTCCGTAAATATGAAAAATCATATTTAATTAAAAATGTGAAATTTGTAAAAAATTTTAAATTATAAATTATAAAGGCCCCGAAAATTAAAAGAAAATATATAAATTTATTTTAAGTACGAAACGAAATAAAGTAGATTATGATTAATATCCCTTACACAATAACTAAAACGAATTAAACGTATGAAAGAATAAACTAAATAAAGTAAATAGTAGAGATGAATGTCATAAATAAAACTATGAAATATTTAGACATCTACTCGCCGTCTTCCTGCGGGATAGGTTCGGGAACTAAGTCTTCTTGATCTGAAATGGTTAAGTAAGGAATGAGCTACACTATCCCAGTAAAGACATCACATTATCTCACTGTCACAGAAGTAAAGTTGGTGGAAAATAAAAACGACCAATGAAGCATAATTTATAACAAACTCATTTATCAATAATAAAAACCTTTACTGTCCACTTATCTCGGTGAGATTCATGAAAATAACTTATGAGAAACAATAACATCATAAATATCATAAAATCATGCACACTCTATAACATAACACATATCATACTTTTGTATTTCAATCATCATGCAATAAATTTTCTCTTTTATCAGCATACTAGTATCCATCGGGATCCATAGAGGGTCCCCACTACACGTGAACCATTCACATTAATAACTTAATTCCAGGACCGTTCCCATACCCTCTCCGGTATGGGCGCTAAAACTATAAACCTCAATACCCCGTCCGGCATGAGAGTGAAACGGGCCGTCCCCATACCCCGTCCGGTATGGGCGCCAAAACACATAAAGTCTCCATACCCCGTTCGATATGAGAGACGACGTTCCCGGTAGGGTTCTCTATGGACTCGATCCGTCTTGTAGCACCCGGAAAGGAGGAGGAAAAAAAAAAGCCACGTCAGCAGCCACGTCAGCAGGCCCGGTCAGCAGTCCCGGCCAACCGGGGCCTGCCACGTGGCAAGACCACGTCACTCCGACAGGTAGCCACGTTGGCGATCCGCGTGGGTGAAATCCGACGGCCCAGATCAATCGCGCGATCGGACGGCCCAGATACAATCGCACGGACGGCCCAGATTCAATCAAAAACGAACGGCCCAGATTAAAACAAAATGGACGGCTGAGATCAAAAGGCAAGGGGTTATAAATAGAACCCCCACACCAGACCACAAACCCTAGCCGCCTGCCGCTCGCCGGAGAAGACGAACCAGAGGCCGACCGCCGCCACCCGCCGCCGCACCGGGGAAATTTTCGACCGCCGATCGAGGTAAATTTCATACCCCCGACTCGTTTTTCCACGCTGATTCCTCCTATGGACAAATCGAAGCCAAAATCCCGGCCAAACGGCCGGAATACGCGGCCGAAGACCAGCGGCACCGCCGCGCCCCCTCTCAGTTTTTGCATCCGACGAGGCCCTTCCCGGCCTCCGTTCGATGCAATTTTTATATCACCGTGATCACCATTCTTTTCTCTACAGGTTGACCGGAGCCGAATCACCAAAACACGAACCTCGCCGGAGAGCCGCCGCACCCGAGAGCGCCGCCGCCGGTAAGCTCCGTTTTTCCGTAATTTTTTGGCCCCCCGAGGGCCCTAGGGTTGTTTTCTCACAAGGATCGATGCGAGTGTGGCCGAATTCGGCCGAAAACGGCCGAAAATAGCCAACCCGAGGCGACTTGCCGCCGCCAGCGGCGGCGCCGTCGCCGGAGCACGGCGGAGCCGCCGTGCCGGAGTTGCAATTTGGGCCGAAAGAGGCCCTGGGCCTAATTTGGATTTTTTTTGGAACACGTGCAGGTACTGTTAGTGTGTTTCAGTTCCCCGGGAAAAATTCAGGGAAAATTATGGACGGCCTGCAGGTGCACTGTGAATCGTATTCGGATCCCGAAAATAAGTAAGGACCCCTCACCCTATTTCCTATCACGGTATTAAAGTTCAAAATGATAAAACGGTATTTCTTGAATTAACGAATGTGTGAAATTGCTTAAGGTGGCTAATGGAGCCCGAGTCTAGTGTGATTGGTGATTTACTGTTATTTGGCCTGTTTACAGCTTTAAATGCAAAATGAGGTTTGATGTGTTCATTTTACAGATTTGTGTGCATATACTACGTTTTTATTAATCATGGGTTGAATGACTGAAAAACTGATACTGTATGTTGTCTGTTTGGCATGAATTACTGTTTTGCTTGTTTGTATGTGAATTGATGATGCTGACTGAGGAAAAGGAAAATGAAAGATTGTGTAGACTGATATTGTATTATGGGGGTCAGCCTGACTAGATATCCTGGGAGATGGTGGACGGACCGGGTCCGTAGGGAACCCTACCGGGATTGTGGTCTCACATGCCGGACGGGGTATGGAGATCTTATGGTTTTGGCGCCCATACCGGACGGGGTATGGGGACGGCCCGTTTCACCCTCATACCGGACGGGGTATTGAGGTTTATGGTTTTGGCGCCCATACCGGACGGGGTATGGGGACGACCCGTTTCACCCTCATACCGGACGGGGTATTGAGGTTCATGGTTTTGGCGCCCATACCGGACGGGGTATGGGGACGGCCCTGGAAACTGATTATGAATGTTAAAGGTTAGCGGGTAGCGGAACCCCTATGGACCCCCACGGATACTAATAGGCTGGTAAATGAGAAAAAGATATGTTGTACAATGATTGAATTACAAGAGGCGTGATAAGCGTTATGTTTTACAGCTTATATTATTCAATGATTATGATAATGTTATTGTTTTTCTTATATTGTTTTCATAAATTTCACCGAGGTAAGTGGACGGTAAAGGTTTTCATGTTAATAAATGAATTTGTTGTAAATTATGCTCCATTGGTCTTTTTGTGTTTTTCTACCCACCTTTACCTCCGTGACGGTGAGATATCGTGATGTTCTTACTAGGCTAGTGTAGCTCACTCCTTATTTAACCATTTCAGATCAGGAAGACATGGTTCCCGAGCCCGTTCCGCAGGAGGACGACGAAGGGGATGCCTAGAGACTCTGTAGTCATACTCATAGTTTTATTTTCGAGTTTCTCTCTTAGTTAGTTTAATCTTTTATATTTTAAGTACGTTTTTAGTTTTTCGTGTAAGGGATGTTAACTGAAATTTTAATCTCGCTTCCGCATTTTATATATTTAAATACTCATTTCATTTTAATATTTCCGGGGCCGTTACACGTCCACCATCTCTCATGATATCTAGTTAAGTTGTCGACATTATCCATTTATCAATTCACATATATTTTTTTATTTTTTTTAATCTTAATTATCCAATCAAACATAAACACGTAAACCAGTAATGAACACCAAACAAGACAACACAACATCGAGTTCATAATAATTCAAACCATAATAAATGAAACCGTGATTCATGCATACGAAATCATAGAATAAACATATCAGACAACATACTATATTCAAAACTGTAAAATAAATCAAACAACACCTGACCGAAAAATACATCAGATTCGGGCTCCATTAGTAATCTTAATTAATTATACATATATATTAATTCATAAAATACCGTTTTATCATTTATTAAGCTTTAATACCGTGATAGGAAATAGGGTGAGGGATCCTTACTTGTTTCGAAGTCTGAAATCGAGTTCTCACTGTGCCTACGGGCAGTTCTTAAATTCTCTGAATTTTTTTTTGAAAACTGAAACACACTTCCGGTACCTGCATATGTCCTCAAAAAATTTCAAATCAGACCCAGGGTCCTTTCGGCCAATTTTAGAATTCCGGCACGGCGGCTCTGCTGTGCTTCGGCGACGACACCGTTGCCTACGGCGACGATCCGCCTCAGTTTGGCCGTTTCCAGTTGAATTCGGCCAAACTTGCATTGGTTCCTGTTATAAAACACCCATAGACCCTCGGTGGGCCAAAAAATTCTAGAGAACCGAGACTTATAGGCGGCGAAGCTCTCGGGTACGGCGGCTCATCCGGCAGGAGTTATGGTTTGGTATTTTGCTCCGGTCAACCTGTAGAGAAAAGGACGGTGGTCACAGTAATATAAAAATTACATCGAATGAGAACCGGGAAGGGCCTCATTGGAGGCAAAAATCGAGGAAACCCGCGGCGACACCGCTAGATTTAGGCAGTGTTTTCTAGCCAATCGGTCGGTGGTTTGGCTACAGGGAGGTTCAGTATCGAAAAACGAGCCAAGGGGAGAAATTTTACCTCGTTTGGCGGCCAGAAAATCCTCCGGTGCGGCAGTGGGTGGCGGCGACAGGTTCCTCCAGTGGCTGGGTCGTCTTCTCCAACGAGGGTTCTGGTGGCTAGGGTTTGGGGTTAGGTGTGAATGCGATTATTTATAACATTCTCCTTTTAATATGAGCCGTCTATCATGATTTAATCTGAGCCGTCTGATCGCGATTAAATTAGAGATAAATCTGGACCGTCCATCGCGATGCGATTTGAGCCGTCCGTGCTTGATTAAATATGAACCGTCCGAACGTGTGAGATCTGGGCCGTCCGATTGCACGCATACGGATCACCCACGTGTCTCCGTCCCGCGTGGCTTTGCGCGTCAGCGTCTCTATCACGCCGTGTCCTGGTTGGCCAGAGCTGCTGACGCGGCTGCTGACGTGACACTATTTTTTTAAATTGCGTTTTGACTCCTAATTTTCGATTTTCTTTTCAAAAACACTCACAGAATTCAAATTTTTACACATTTTTCTCAAAATCAATTTCAATTAAATCCAAAAAATAAATTTTGACCCATTTTATTATTATTATTATTATTATTATTTATATTAAATTAAATTAAAACTTTATAAATTAATTATTAAAATAAAATAAAATAAACAATATTCCAATAAAAATAAGAATAAAATAATAAAATAATAAAAGAAATTTTTTTTGGGTGTTACATAAATATTACATTTACATATTGCTAGAAATCTTTTGTTAATACTATTTCTTGCAAATAATATTTTCAATATTCAAATTGGAGTATCCTATTCGTTTATTTTTATAAGACATATTATGCTCCAATTTGTCTTTATTAATAAGTATAGTTTAATTGTAATTTCAAATGTCACACTTTTTTAATAAATTAATATAACTATACCCACTTGAAACAAAAGTTATCCTATAAGAAAAAATGTCTTTTATTTAATAAAAAATATAAATTTAATTTAAATTAAAAAAGTATTGATCTAAAATAAAATATGAATCTAAATTTATTATAATAAAGAGTCTTATATAAATGTTTGATCGAAAATAATATTTAATTAATGACTAGTGATACGATAAATTAATTTTATATTGTAAGTTTATATATGATTTATTATACATTTATATAAATATCAAATCAGATTTTTAATCAAATTTATTTAATTTTTACCATGAAATAAAGTAGCTAGTTGTTCTAAATTTATGAGTACAATGATATTTCATTTTATTAAATATTAGATATTAAATATTTGTTAAAATTTTAATTAAAGATATTTTTGATTTGAAGAATGGATGCTAGCGGATATCTATGAAACCATGATGACACAACAGGTGAGAAGGGTAAAATTGTCAATTCAGTTTTCGGCAAATTTAATATATCCAGCAACCACCTAAGATTGCAAGCAAAAATGGCAACCCCCCCCACCAAGAAAAAACACCCAAACCCCGTTGAAAACCTGCACTTATCTCAATAATAATAATTAAAAAAAAAGAAATTATTTATTAAACATTACCAAATAAAAAACATGTTCAAACTAAGCCAGGAATTTTCCTTATAAAATAACATTACTTAATTTATAAAATTAAAAAATTTGAAACAAATACCATTTATTACTGGAGAAAACCGTAAATAGCAATACCAAAGAGGATTAGCATTGGCTAGCTGGTACGGCGTCATTCAATGGTGCGCACTACGCTACGCCGTTATGTTAAAAAAAACCAGTATATAAAATCTAGACGGGAAGCTGAAGGATATACATAGAATGCAGAGCCATAGGCGACCTCTCTTCCTCTCTTATTCTTCTCTTTCATTTTCCTTTCAATTTTAATTTCACTTTCTTCTCAAATCTGCTGCGTCTCCCTGTAAAGGCACTCCCGTACGCCTGAAGCAAAAAGAGATCACCGCCTCTTTTGGTTCTCTCTTCTTTATTTGCATTTCTTTTTCGGCTTCAATGGTGATGGACGACAACGAGAGCTGCGGGAGTAGAGTGCACGATACGCCGTCTTCTCTGACGCAAACAAGGCAGCAGAGGCAGAAGCAGGAGGTATACAATGAGGTTCTTCGTCGACTCAGAGAATCGAGAAACGAAGAGGCTAATCGGCCTGGATTCAACGATGAGCTTTGGGCTCACTTCAATCGACTCCCTACGCGGTACCTATACCTTTTTCTTTTTCCTTCCACGGGATTCCGTACATGCATATACAATGTATTTGTATATGTATTTTTCAGTAAAAATTATATATGTGTCTGTGTATGTTTGGATGCGCACGCTATTTTTGGTCGTCTACATGCATATTATGGATATTAAGTTTTTCGCTTCGATATCGAATCCCTTACTTGGAGATTACTTTTCAAGTTCACGGATATGGATTTTAGTTTTTTTTTTAAAATTTTTTCCAAGTATCGTCTTTACTTGTTTTGACGTATTTTATTGCTTATTGGTTATAGGTTCATCGTGTCTTAGTAGATTGATGGTCTACTGGGTATTTGGTTTATAAATTTTCATTCTGGTTGCTGGGGTGGAGATTTCTCATTTTCGTTTTATTTCGATATTTTTCTTTTTGTTTCCTTCTTTTTTTTTTTTTTTTTTTTTTTTTTTTTTTTTCTGGTTGTAGCGGAGCAGATTTGAGAAACAAGCACATGTTAACTTTTTATCATGGATGTTAAAGGTTTTCGGAGGATGTTTGATGGTAGCTAAAACTCTGATTGTGTATTCTTTTGATATGCAACGAGTTGTTTGATTGATCAGTTCCTTAAAGTTTTATGGCTGTTAAACTCGTGCTAAAGTGCTTGAACATCTGCTAAAGGTATGCCTTGGATGTGAATGTGGAGAGGGCAGAAGATGTTCTTATACATAAGAGATTGCTTCACCTGGCGCAAGATCCAGCTACTAGGCCTGCGATTGAAGTCCGACTTGTACAGGTTGGTCCATTACACTTATGAGTTAGCATCATCAGTTAACCATTGATTGAGTGAACTTTCTGTTTTTGACGCTGGACTACTGTGATTAGAAGTACTTGCATCATATACGCCCTCAGGCACAGCGAGAGTGGAGTATGGTATTTTGTCTTGTTAATCCTTCCTGACTGGTGATGGCAAGATTATTATCCTTTTTGCTTTTAGATTGGGTTTGATTAGGGTCCACATGTGGCATATCAATATCCGATATTCCCAGACTACATTGGTCCCAAACAGTATTTTCATTGTCAGCCTATTTTCATTTAGCTTATTGCCGTAAAAAAGATTTTCTTTTTTCATTTGGTATCCACTTTCAAGGAGATATTTGAATTGAAGCTATAATAAAAATGCAATGTTGTGCTTTGAAAGCATCAATCATTTTGGAATCGGAGTTTCTTAGTTATTTTATAAACTTCAAAGTATGAATACAATGTTTATAAGCACAACTTCTGAGCTGAGGATTGCTTTGGTATTTTCAGCATTTGGGAGGTCTGAGCAAAATAATTATCATTTGATTGACTCTATTTTGAAGTAGTGTGGTGATTCTGTGCCTTCATGATTGATTCTCCTTTTCTATCTTCTCTTAACCATGAAATCGATAGGAATGTGTTTAGAAATGTAAGCTTGTTTCATACTTTGGAATGCAAGAGCTAGATGCATCTTTACAGTATATGATTTTCAAATTTTGACAATTTTTATTGTTGCATTTCATTTGCATAATTGAGTTATTCTTTTCAGTGCTAGTCATTCAGATATGCTGTGGGCTTTGAATTTGAATTGAGGTTATCTTATATAGTGATAGATAATTTAATCTTTGTGAATGAATGTTAAGAATTTAAAGTTAGTTAATTAAAAGGAGTAGCAATTGCATTTGTAATTTAGTTAAAGTTAGTTAAGTCAAAGGAATAACAATTGCATTTGTAATAAAGTTTTTAGTTTTAATATCATATTTTTGGATTGCTTTTGCAAATGGATCTGATCACCATCATGTATCATTATTGCATTTTTGTTGTTTCTTTTTCTTTTGGAGGATAATCTTAGTTTGTGTTTTCCCCCTCCTTCTAATGATTTTTCTTCTTTTATCATTTTTTTTTAATATTTTTCACTTTTAAAGAATCTGTCCAACTAGCAAGAAACTTTATCTGCTGTATATGTTTTATGACAAATTATTTTAGTATATTTTAGGAACAAATTAAAGGACATAAAATTTTTTATGTTTGTGTTTGTTAATTTTAGTAGCAAATACAATATGGCAATCAATTTCCTGTGCAGGTTCAGCGCAATGGGAATCCAGATGATTCTGCTCGTTCAGATTCTTCGAGCAATGACATTGTCCAAAGTTCTCCACGAATGTCTAGCAGGCAGAGGTGTGGACGTGAAACTCTTTTAATTCCTGAGAAACCTGAAAAATGTAAATAAATTTGTTAAAAGTAAAATTATTATGTATTTGTATATCAGTTAAAACTTTTGCTGTTGCTTGCTTTATTGCACATCAGTTAAATCTTATAAACTTTCTTTCTTTATTATTGTTATTTATTTAATCCATTGGCTGATCTCCTCACAATGCCTGACATCTATAGTTGGCCTCTCTATTCTCAGCATACATCCGCCACCTGCTTTTGGTTCATCACCCAATCTTGAGGCCCTTGCTCTTGAAGCTAGTAAATCACAGGATCCAGAGAGTGATAGTTCCGTACATGCCAATTCATGGTTTTCACGGTATATGATTTCATCTTGTTAAATATGTTGTAGATTTGGCTCACTCACTTGATCCATCTAGATCCAACATGAATGTCATAATTTAATTTTTTTAGTTATTCAGGTGTATTTATTTTACTGGTCTATGAAAAATTCAACTTCCTAATCTTTAGATATAACCAAGTTAACTTGTCATTCTTCCACTAGCATTTTGTGATGGAAAACTGGAGAGAACAAAGAAAACAAATTTATCACACTGCAAGAAGGGAAGATGTGGTACAGTTTTGAAGAACATCCTGCAGATGTTCTGCTTTCTCTGTTAGCATCACCATTTCAGCTTTAATTAAAGAAAACATTAGAATAGGGCGATGGGAGAGGATGGTGAGAACTTACTTTTAATAATAGACGGGTTTAATTTAGCTTTCATCATCTTCTCTAGGAAAAAAAGGGTTGGTGAAACTGTTACAAGATATAAGCCTATATGTTTTCAAGTCCTTAAATATAACTTCTCCTGACCTTAAGTCCTGTAACTTTCATTTTCTTATGCTGTGTTTTGTCAGATTGGTATAAACATATTTTCAATTACATTGCCTTTCTTTTGAATGTCTTCATCTAGATCAGTTTCTGCATGATGGTTTTAAAGTTCAAAAATT
Organism: Carica papaya; assembly: GCF_054855325.1. Taxonomy (NCBI): domain Eukaryota; kingdom Viridiplantae; phylum Streptophyta; class Magnoliopsida; order Brassicales; family Caricaceae; genus Carica; species Carica papaya. Next base: position 8,218,660 of record NC_142314.1, on the reverse strand, counting down.
GAAGTGATAAGTAAAGAAATATGAGTTATTGCAATAGGGAAGTAAATAGAGATGGGATCTTTTTGGGATCCACTTAGATGAGCTGCAACATATTCTGCAAGCAGTGCAACATATAACAACGTGCCAATATCCAGTTTTGACTATCTTTTACGTATTGTTGCATATTTATGCTTACTTTATCTTCACTCGTTATTGCATTGCAAATGATCCCACTAATTTCCATTGACAAAATAGTTTCGAGTACATTGGATGAAGTATTTTTCATTTTCTAGTTTTGAAACTCATGCTCTTTTGCTACTCGTACTGTTTTAGGCCCTTGCATGAAATTACATTTTCAACGGAAGACAAGCCAAAACTTCTCAGTCAGGTATGTGATAATCTGACTCTTCAATGTAGAAAATTTGCACTGTGTTTTAAGATTCATTAAAAAGATTTTGTCTTCTCTTCAATGGGGAAATTTATTTCCAAGTACTGGTTCCTTTCAGTTGGTAACTCAATTAAGTTGGTTTCTTGTGCTTGTTGGCACACAAGGCTGTAACTTATTAAGTTGGTTTCTTCTGCTTGTTGACACACTAGGCCATATAAAAATGGATGCATGAGGGGTTTGAGATAAGTACTTGCTCCTTTCAGTTGGCAACTTAATAGGTTGGTTGGTCATTTTCCACCTGGAATAGCTAAGATATGCTTTTCCTAAACATTAAGAGACCCGCATGTCTTGGACCTAAACATATTCTGGTATTCATGCTTCTGTGCACGTATCCAGTCATGGATGAGGTTTATTGAGATCTATATAATGTCTATTAAGTTTTGAAATGTTGGGATGCTATAATTCTGATATTTAGCTTGCATAGGTATGCCTTTCAGATGACATAATTCTGGCAGTAGTCAGTGGCCTTGTAGTTATAGTTTCTAGCTTATGCAAGGAATCTTTGGCTTCTATATGACGATCATTTCTGTATTATTATAACAATTTTATTCTCATTCGCCATGTTGACTAATGCCATACTAATTTTGCAGCTGACTGCCTTGCTTGCTGAGATTGGCCTTAACATCCAGGAAGCACATGCTTTTTCCACAGTAGACGGATTTTCGTTAGATGTCTTTGTTGTTGATGGTTGGCCATATGAGGTACCTCTCATTTCCATTATTTAATTGAAAACAGCATGCTGGTAACTCTAGTACCGAAAAGGAACTTCTAATTCCCACTATATGATAAAGCTGCTGTTTGCTTGTAGATCTTAGGATGCTTTTGTTTATCCTTTTAGCATTTTTTAAGTCATGGGTTAAGTAATTTATTTGAGTACTTGGCATGTAAATCATACTGGAAATAGTGAGTTTCAGTTATTAGTCATGTAGTGCACTAACTCTATCAAAGACGGAAATTTCATCACTGCAACATATTTGATGGGCTTGATTCAAAATTTTCAGGAAACAGAGCAACTTACTGTCGCATTGGAAAAGGAAGTGTTAAAAATTGAGGTAATTCTTTTCTTTATTTTGTTGGTTGTTGCAATTGTAAGAGTTTGGGAATTGTCTCAAATCAACTGATGCTTTTTGGTTCTCTTAAAGTCGTTTCTCTTTAATATTCTGGCAATCTAAATTGTGTAATAGAATATTTTATAATATATAGCTTCGTATAGAAAAAAAAGTCAGTGTCATTTGAAAAAGAATCTAGGTCTTGATTCTGGTATTCGAACACAATAGATGGGTGGGGGGCCGGGGGAGGCAAATTTTTCGGGAGCAAATTGCCAGAATCGCGGAAGCAAGAAGAGGAGAGAGGGACATTTGATGAAGGAGGAAGCGAGGACTGTGTGAGCAAGAAAGGCCTTGGATATGGTTGAAGAGCACGACTGGGAGAGAAAAGTAGTGAAGATTGGGGAAAAAAGGGAGAAAAAAGCAGATAAAGAAGGAAAGAAAATCGTGAAAGGAGGCTGCTTTAAATGAAAATATTTTATAATATCATAATGCAATATTTTTCTTACCAAACTATATAGGACCATTGTGTCATTTTGTTTTTAATTGCTAAAAGGAAGCTAATACACTTCATGAGGATGGATCCCAAGAATTCATTTGTCTTTTATGGCTTCTTAGGTAGGGTCTCGGGGAGAAAAAGTTTCATATGTTAGATCTTGATCTGGTGGATTGAGTTCCTTTGAAGCATTCAAAGAGTTGTTTACTTTCCATCTGGATAAACATATTATTTCATTTGCTCTTACGAGCAGTTTTTTCAAATTTATATGACGTGCCTTGATTTTTATTGGGAGGGCACAAGAATATTAATCACGATCAAGCACCAAGGAATTAGCACCCATCTACAACTATCCTTGGAGATTAAAATACTGAATGCTTTCTCATATGTTTTGTGTGACGTGTAATAGTATCTTTTTTTTTTTTTTCGCTACGAAAAAACATGTAAAAGACTTTCGTAGTTCCTTGGTGGGTGTTTGACTTTTGATAAAATCAACTCATTGCTCTCCTAAATTTCACTTTTTGGGTAATCTCATTAGCTGGTTGGTTATTGGCTGCTGCTTATGACCCGCTTTAAGAAAGAAAAAAGAAAAAAGCATCTCCTCCCTGACATCGTCTGCATTAGTTTGAAATGCTTATTCTCTTTATCATGTTGATTACCTATTCAACCACCTAATTACCCTGTATATATGCATATAAAACATATTTCGACTAGTACTTACTTTTTAAATTAGCTTTTAAGTACTTCAAATTGTTTGTAATGATCTAATGCTTTAAACACATTTGTTTCAAGAAAATCCCATACATATAACAAGTTTCACCTTTTCAACTGACAAGTATCTATATGGGCTTTAATCTATTTATATAGCTTCTTTCTTCATGTCTTCTTGATGTGTTGAGAACAAGGCATTCACAGTTATTCTTTAATTGGGTTGATTAGCAGCGGCAGGCTTGGCCCAATGATCGTTCTTCATCTCCCTCATTTTCTCCCACAGCCACAAGTGAACATAAGCAAACTGGGATCAAATGTGAAGCTAATCATGTGGCAATACCCAGTGATGGAACTGATGTTTGGGAAATTGATCTTAAACACTTGAAGTTTGAAAGCAAAGTTGCTTCAGGGTCATATGGCGATCTGTAAGTTAATTGCTTTTGTAGCATGTTCTGTACAAAAGCTGATTGAACTTTGAGCCTTGGGGTGACACTCGTTTGGTTAATTCAGGTATAGAGGTACATACTGCAGTCAGGAGGTTGCTATTAAAATCCTCAAGCCTGAGCGCATAAACACCGATATGGAGAAAGAGTTTGCGCAGGAGGTTTTTATTATGAGGTTTGCATTTTACTTCCATTTATCCTTTTGTTATACAATGTATATGAAAGTTAAATTTCATAAATGGAGACATGTCTCAAAGATTTTACAGTTAATATATCTACAAAATACTCTTTGCAGGAAAGTTCGACACAAAAATGTGGTACAATTTATAGGTGCATGCACCAAACCGCCAAGTTTGTGTATTGTGACAGGTATATTTGATTGAGTTCCTAATTTTATGTGGTAACTTAAAAATTAAATGAGAGTTGAAATCATTGTTTGGTTTTCTTGTTGCTTTATAAACCTGTTGAGTCTCGTTGCCTTATTTTCCCATTCCTCATTGTTTTTCTTTTTTATTTTCCACTGCAGAATTTATGTCTGGTGGAAGTGTCTACGACTACCTACATAAACAGAAGGGTGTATTCAAGCTTCCATCCCTACTGAAAGTAGCAATAGATGTTTCCAAAGGGATGAACTACTTGCACCAAAACAACATAATCCACCGGGATTTGAAGGCTGCCAATCTTCTAATGGATGAAAACGAAGTAAGATGCATTCTTCAGTTTGTATTTATTCTTTCTTTTTCCTTGGATAAAAGGAATATATAGGATAGAGAACTTAAGCATGAGGTTTAGAGAGAATTTATTAGCAAATAAGATTAGAGATCTCATATCTTAATCGTAAAATTAATAAAACAATATTTGAATAATGATCATATTGGTAATCTATCAAATAATTAAATTAGGCTACCCTATTTATATGCTCCAAAATATAACCAAAATACAGGATATATCTATATAGAAATTTTACCAATTGAAATAGCTATTAATTGAATGACCTATACTAGAAACATTTCTAAAAATAGCATTTGAACTAAACAAAAAACAATAAACTCATACTAATGATCAGCCTGTAATAATAATTAAGCTAAATACCTCAATAACAACACAATAATCTAGTGGTTGAGATTTTTGTGTTCTACTTGAAGGCCATGACTTCAAACTTCACCAAAGACATCGAACTTGCAATTTAGTAGGTGTATTATTTGGTGGTGGCTTGCTTATAATATTTGATTAAGTGGAATAAAAAAACTTAATTCATTAGTGTATTGATGGAACTTGAAAGACCAAATTAAGTAAAATTTCAATGAGTTTATTACGTTTTTGGACAAAAAAGAACGTTTTGTGGCGGGTAGGTTTTCTTAATGGGGCAGGCAGATGGGTTGAAAACCCGACCTAGCTTTTTTTCGATCCAAAAATGTAAATTAAGTAACTCAATAATGCATTAAACATTGCAATTACATAAATATTTATTATTATTGAAATATGCCCACTTCAGTTTTCTTTTGGAAGAAGAAATAATTTCGACCTTAGTACTTCTTTGTTCTGCATCATTCTACTATATTTGGTGAAAAACTCAGAATCGAGTTCTGAAATGTCTCAAGGGGAAAAAATATCAAATTTGGAATTTTTTTTCTAAATACTTGAAGCTTGAAAACTTGAAATTGCTGGGAGAAAACAAGAATTGCTTCCAAAATCAAGGATTCCCAAGACTTAGTGAACCAATTATGACTTACAAAGTCCATAAAAGGAAGAATAGCTAAACTGTCCTCATTACTTTTAATAGTCAAACTTTTGGGATAATATTTTCAGATGAGACTTTTTCTTCTTTAAATCAATGAGAATACCAACATTTTCGACCATAACAACATCATTGCTTACAATTAAATCAAAAGATCCATCAGTTTATGACTCAGTTTGTATAATTTTTTTTGAAATAAAAAGTATAACCATATATAAAAGGTATTACCGCAAGGGAGTGCAACCCATGTATAAAAAATTTACAACTCGGTAATACTATCTATGACATGTCCAATAACCTCCACCTTATACATGTCATGCTTTAAAAAAATAGAGCTAAACTAATGAAACCTTCTATCTTTGATTTTAGATGTATCATTCTCCACCCCATCAGAAGCTTTTCTATTTCTCTCTTTTCCTATCACCCAAAGAATAGTTAAAGGAATAAGTTTAATATTTTTTTTTTACAAAACCCTCCCCACGCCCATAACTCTTCCCTCACCGAGCTTGGCCCAACCCATCAAATCCCCAGAAGACTATAGACCATAGACCACAGATTGTAGGCGACAGGGATGGCTCAGTATGTATAATAGAAATTAATCTTCCACAACATCCTTGGTTGTTTTATCCATAACTTTTTGAAATAAAAGTGAGAAAATGTATTAAATATAGGCACCAACGAGATGCCACCCGTATACCAAAGATTTACAGATCGACGATAGTCACATCATCTTGCTCCAACAGAAAAAAGAGAGATGTCGTGAGTATGATGGTTGTTACATAATTGTAGCTGCATCGAAGATGGTTTAAACTTAATGACACAACTTTCAAGAACTCTCCTATGAGCAATCAACAAAACCTTTTTGTAATCTTTTCAAACACCATGTAGGAGTGGAGAGGGCGACTCGGTACAATCTTTTTCTTTTGGAAGAGTGATAATAGTTACTTTCATGTATGAGATGACATTCATCTGTGGAGGTTGGATAGACTCCAGGAAATGCTTGGACATTTCTATAATAAATTCTTTATAATCAAGATCCAACACTGCTGAAGATGGTCTAATTCTTGCAATTATTTTTAGAATTAAGATCTCTCTAACATGTGATAGTTTTGTCCATCACTTGATATTTTAAATGATGAAACAATTAGCTCAAAACTTTCTCATCTCTGTATCACCCTAAGGAATATCTGCTGCAATCATTCTAATTAGCGCAGATATGTAGTAAGCAACTTCAAGTTTCAAATTGATATTTGAGTGCTTGAGAAGTTTGTAACCAACCAAGGGTCTTCATAATCAACAAAGTGCATCTCACCTTGACTTAGCTGGTTCCTAGTATACTTTTGAGAGACAATACTAGTTGAATGAGAAGGTTTAGTAAACATATAACCGATGTCCTCAAGTAAGCATTCAAGCCACTTAACGTGATGCCATAACACTATTTAGCAGTACATTCATTTTCTCTTCCATCAACCCAATGGGAAGACTTAGTTTACATCTTAAATCAAATAACTTCAAATGGAATACATAGATAAACATTAATTCACTTGTCCACATTATCAAATTACCAAAAGATGAGTGTAGAATGTGGACTTGACCAAAGCAAGTCAAAAAGTGAAAGAGAATGCTCAAAAACCTTATTTTGGAAACGTTGAGTATCTGTTTGTTGGTGGCTGAACCAGACAAATTGAACTGGATTGGGTCAAACCGGTTTGAACTAGTTGATGGTAGGCTTTAGGATTCTGAAACTCATTGGCAATGGTCGGCGTATGGGAGCATATGCTGACTTCCTGCTGTCTAATGTCAATTTTCTGATGAGGGATTCGACTGGGGACTTTGATTTTGGATATGGTCTTTCATCGGGGCCAAGAAGGAGGAGATCTATTGATTCCAGTGGTTATTTGGTGATGGTAAACACCAAGATTTGGTGGGAAGGTTGTCAGCCAGCCTCTAATACCTTGGTGAAGGAGGGGTCAACAACCTCTCATCAGCGGCTAGTAAATGTGACAAACTGACTTTTGTATTTATTCTGTTTGCTCACCAACTTGATTCATTGATAAGGGAGATGTAGCAGCTACTTTCTTTTTCTGAGATGAACAGATTTAGCAGCTACTTATGCTAGGAGAGGAAGAGTTTTTGTGAAGGATGTTCTTTGGACAATTTGTCGTCGGTGAGAAGGTGAGCAGTGGGACGAGGGCAGATCGTTTTGTGTGCTTGATCATTAGGGCATGAATTGAATTTTGGACTCTTGATGTAGAACAAAGAGAACTTCAGAGAAGACTTGGGGAAAATTTATTCGGAACTGAGACTAAATATCTTGGATTTAAATAATTAAATCAATAACTCAATGATTGAATAATTGTCAAATGAATAATCTAACAAATAATTAAGACAAGGTACGCTACTTAGCCCCAAAATATAATCAAATAGAAATATGTGTAGGAATTCTGCTAAATGAAACAATGTTAATTACTTGAATAACCTAGAATAGAGAATAAGTCAATAACATCCTGAATCAATAGGAAATAATGAACTCATACTAATCATAAAACTATAGTTAATAATTCCTTAATAAGCTAAATTCCTCAATAATAAATGAATATATACCATCTCATAAGTTTATTATTTATTGAAATATGTCCAATTGGATATCATCTCGTTCGCATCATTAAATTGCTACTATTGCTTTTTTTTTTAGATAACAAGTGTAAGAATATAAATTGCTATTATTGCATTATAGTCAACTCTTCCGAAAAATAATCCTTTGTGGAATGTGCATAATAATTTTGCTTCACTGGAGTGCTTCTGCCCTTTATTTCTGAGTTGACGTAATTTTTTTTTTGAAATAAGAGTTGACATGTAATTTATTTCTCTGATTATGAATATGAATTTCCAAATGATGAATATTTCTAAATTTGTTTGAATGGTAAGAAATGAATACGTATATTTATATATATTTTTAGATGAAGTGTGCTGTTGGAGCATAGGTGGCTTGATAGAAGCACATCTAGTGGATTAAGTTTCGGAGATTGCTGATTCAGTTCTTATTATTATGTTCTGGGGGCTAGAAATGTCATATTGGACATTTTAAAAAAAATTCCCTATCTTGCTACATCTTCTATTGTGAGAGTGAAGGGATATTCCTCTCTCCTGACTAGCAACAAAAGACAAGATAGCCAAGAAAAGCCGACTGTAATTAGTGGGTTTCTTGTTCTTGGCTGGTTCAGAAATTTGGTCTGTGTATCGCTAGATTCAGTTTAGTTTCTTGACAAAAAGTTGTCGGTCAGGGCTTCCATTGCTTCTGAGAATCATCTGGTTTTCTATTGTTGTATTTCTTTAGGAGTCTTTCTATATGTAAACCTGTAGTGTGTGGTGGTGGCAATTTAGTGTTCTTATTTTCATGTGTTTCCATGTTTTCAATTTATTTACAATTTTGTTAGGAATAAACAGTTTATAGTAAGATTTCTTCTTGCTATAAGATTGGTTTAGTAATCTAAACTGGAAATGGGATTTAGTGAAGACAGTCCTAGTTTAATTTGGTTTAATATGGTTCAATGTGATTTGTGCTGCCTTGAAGAGCCTAGAAGTCCACCTGAATAGGAAGTACGCCCATATTTAGGATTCAAGGACTTTGCAAGATATATTTTATTATTAAATCCTTTTACTCATTTTATTTTCTATGGTACTAACTTTCATTATTTAGTTTATACAGTGTATCTACAAAATTAGCTTGTTTTGAATGATCATGTTGTATGCTTTGCCTGGCAGGTAGTTAAGGTTGCTGATTTTGGGGTTGCTAGGGTGAAAGCTCAATCTGGAGTTATGACAGCTGAAACGGGAACATACCGGTGGATGGCACCAGAGGTGAGCCCTTTATATATATTTTTTTGGATGGCATGGGAGTAAGACTCAAACTTGAGTTGTCAAACTCGATTAAGAAGTATCAGCTCGACTACTATGCACATACTGAGATCCTCTTCCTGAGCATATATTTTGGCTAAATTTATTGAATGGGGTTTGGTTGAAGTGTTTGAACTAGTATGCTTGAAGGAAAATGTTACTAAGCAGCAAATAAGGAAATATGTTTTTGACCTAATATTTTTTCCAGTAATCTAGTGCTTCCTTTATTATTATAGATTAATTTGTTGCTCAGATCTTATGATCATTGTTACACGGTTTGCTATTTGTTCTTTTCATTGTTAATGGTATTTTCAAATTTTGTTTGGTTTGAGTATTATAAACATTCTAATTGCTTGTTGATCTTGTCATTTTCTTACAACAGTTCTTTTGCATTGAAGGTTATAGAACACAAGCCGTATGATCACAAGGCTGATGTATTCAGTTTTGGAATTGTGTTATGGGAGTTACTGACAGGAAAGGTAATTTTGAAGTATTATTTTCTAGGTAGTGTGGTTTTCATGATAAAACTACTGTGCTCGCTTTCTCAAACTTTTTAAATTTTTGGCTTCTCAGCTTCCCTATGAATTCTTAACGCCATTGCAAGCAGCAGTTGGAGTGGTTCAAAAGGTACAACATTTGTCTACGATATTTGTGAAAATATTTACTCATTATGTTTCTAGAAGGAAAAGACCAGACACAAAATTCGACGAACTGGTGTATCCAAATACTTAAACTTGTAAATATTTTCAGGGTCTCCGGCCTACAATACCAAAGAATACACATCCAAAGCTTTCTGAGCTACTCGAGAAATGCTGGCAGCAGGATCCTGCTTTGAGACCTGATTTTTCTGAAACCATAGTGATCCTACAGCAAATTGCAAAAGAAGTATGTCTTTACTATTATTATTTTTAGAAATAAAGGAAGTATGCCGTTATTGAGCATACCTGTCTACCTTCTTATCCCCAGTGAAATAAATATACTCATATTTAATTTGTATTATAATTTATGCACAAGAGCATATTTGTCCTGTATCTAACAGGTTAGTCGGTTGCACTGACAATTTATGGAGTGTCACCTCATGTTGGAATGTCATCAAGAATCTGTCTGCATTATTCTTAAAAAAAGAATTAATCTGCATTAAACCAATTTGTATATGAGTAAAGGCTGAGACATAATTTGAACAGGTTGGAGTTGAAAGTGAGGATCGTCGAAAAGAGAGATCCGGAGGAATTTTTTCTGTCCTCAGAAGAGGCCACTCACTGAAGCGGGCAGAATAGAAGATAAAAGTGATACCATATTCTTCATAACTTGAGCATATTTTCGTTGATACTGTACAGTAATTACTTAAAATGATAAAGCCTTTTGATTGCCTCATTTGTCAGAAGCTTTTACTTATATGATCTCTAATTACTAAATTTCTCTTTTGTGCGATTCATATGAGTAAGTGATGATGATGATATGAATGACCTTGTAATGTAGGGTTTGCGGCCTTACAGTAACAAACAGTCAGATTACTTGTTTTTAATTGTTTCTTATTGATATTTGATATGGTTAATTCAATACATACGAGCAGCGTTTGGATTCAGCACTCTACAAGTCTTGCAGGGTGTTTTCTTTTCTTTTGATTGGTTGATTTAATATTTTTTGTTGCATGTGCCAAGTTACGTGCTAGTCATGTTAAAAAAAATGTGGTATGCATGACTACTTGCGTTTTCCCGACCAAGCAACTGAAACCCTCTGAGAGGAGCTTAAAAGAATCGTGGACGCGTTTGGATGGTGTGCAAAACTCAGGCGTTAAGTTTAATCACAGCTTACATAGAAACACCCCCGAGGAAATGGTAATCTATGAGGAGAAAAGAACGCAGGCAAGGCCAGCAAGGGCATGGTGAAATTTTTGTACGTTCGTATAAATGGATTAGAGTCTGTGTGATTACATTTAGTAGTTGATTTCAAATGGGGTTAACGGACCCCGAGTTGCATGCACAATCCATGCATTTGAAAGCCGGAGTATATTGCACGTGGGAAAGTAGTTTGAAAATTTAATTTTAAAATGAATTATTCTGCATCTTTATTTATTTATTTGTAAAGTGATAGTGAATGTTATTAACTCCGCCTGCATATTTATAGGTTCTCAGTTTCTCATAGATCCTAAGATTTTTTTTTTTTTTTTTTATTCTCTTGCCTGAGGTATAAGAAATGGTAGGTGTGGTTTGATAAACAAAATTGCTATGAAGCATGAAAATAAGCTAATAAAACTTTTGAACATGTATCCTAAATGTTTTAATAATAAACTTTTGGAGAATTTAGGATATAAAAGTATATATAATTAGACATTTCTAGAATTACTAAAATTTAAATAATTAAAAAATTAATCTATTAATTAAATTCAAATATTTAGTGGCGTCACAATGGTTTTGAAAATAAAATGAGTTCTTTTTTTTTTTTTAAAAAATAAATTTCTTGATCATATTTCATGGTCCTCAAATAATTACAACTACCAAGTAATTCAGGTCCACCAACTAGAACAATGTAATCAATCTTTACTACATAATGGCTATTAATTTCATAACCTAATTCCTTATAGGACATATCCACTATTAGGTTAAACATTATGTTCTTGTATTAATTATACAAGGCTACATCAGCCGTCTTTGTTCTTGTAGTATATGTTTTGTATCAATATAGGTATGATACACATTATTACATGAGAGATTAAATTGACAAATTTAATGTAGTTATTTTAATTAATAAAGTTGACCATATATATAATATGTTGTAACATTTTTTAATAATTATAGAGTAATCATAGTTAAATCAGTCCATCAATTTAATTTCATTTTCAATATATTTTTAATTTTATGTGACAAATCAAACATTTTGTAAATATTTCAGTACTAAAACTTATAATATAGTATTTGTTTGAATTGTAGTTGTGAAGAATAGTTTAGAACTATATTTTCACTTTTTTTAAAAATTAGTGTATAAAATAAAAAGGAAAATTAACGCTATACAAACTTACTGATGATGATTGAGAGAATATCGTGCCAGTAATTATGCAATAATAGTCGTGATAAATTCATAATCATGGTAATTTCTAAAATGGTGCTAACAATACTACAATAGCCATATTCTTAAAACAAACCCAACTTTTTCAGTTCCATCAAATAAGTTCTACAAAAGCTATATATATATATATATATATATATTAACATGTTTCTGATACATACAAATATGGGATTCATAATTGTGAACGTTAAACCCCATTTAGATGAAGAAGTTATTTCTGTAATTTGCTTTGCTATTTTTTCTTTTTAAAAAAAGGTGAACAACAAAAGCTACATGAACAAGCGATAAAGCAGGCAAATCCACCCGCCGTTGAGACCACCGTTAAGAACCAACTTGAACCAGAACGAGTCTACTGCCCTTTTATTATTTGCTTAATTATCATACTATCACTATATAACACCCACTCAGGTTAACCCTGCATATATTCTTATCAATGGAGTTCTCTCTCAAGAAGTCTTTTAGATCATCTGGGTCATACAAGAGCAGCAGAGTTTCCCCTAATGCCGAGGATAAGGATACCCGCAACCCCAAACAGGAAGAACTCCCCATTCTCCTCCATCTCGACGCCGTTGATCGCCAATGTCATCGGCAAGGTCGCCGGCAAGATCAAACAGTGAAAGCGGTTGATCCTACCAAACCGAACAATGATAATAACTTCGCCTCCTCCGATTCCAGCTCTTCCTCATTGACGTCCGTGCTAGCTAGAAACCGAGCTGGAAATGACATCAGTGCCGGCGAGATCACCGTCGACATCGACGGTTTGGAAAGTGAAGACTCAAGGCGCGGCGCAGCTGCGGAGCGTAAGAGCTTCGTGACGTCTCCAGCGCCGTTGGATATTTCAAAGGAACTACGGGTCTCTTTTGACGTCCCCGGGCCTAACTCGCCCGATGCGTCGGTCGAATCATCCATGCACTCGACAAAAAAGAGAGGAGGCACCCTGGAGAGGAGGGTCGACGAGGTGTTGAGGTGCACGTCTAATGCGTCGTTTCAAAGGAGGTCGTCGTTGTTGTCGAGAGTGAAAACGAGATCCAGATTGCAGGACCCGAATGTGCAGGAGGACCAGAGGCTTTCCGGGTGGATGGGTAAGTCGGGTCAACTCAAATCGGGAATGATGGCAAAAGCTATGGAGGATGAAGAAGACGACCCATTAGCCGGCGAAGACTTGCCGGAGGAATACCGGCGGTTTGCCAAATTCAACGCGTTGACGTTGATCCAATGGTTCAGCTTGTTGCTAATTGTCTCGGCTCTAGTTTCCAGCCTCTCAATTCGTTCTTGGAAAAAGAAAACCCTTTGGGATCTCCGTTTGTGGAAATGGGAAGTGTTCTTATTGGTTTTAATTTGCGGCAGGTTGGTTTCTGGTTGGGGGATTAGATTGATTGTCTTCTTCATTGAGAGGAACTTCCTTTTGCGAAAAAGGGTATTGTATTTCGTGTACGGATTAAGAAAAGCCGTGCAAAATTGTTGCTGGTTGGGTCTCGTCCTTCTCACATGGCATTTGCTGTTCGACAAGAAAGTTGAAGGGGAGACGAACAGCAAGTTCCTCCGTTATGTCACCAAAATACTATGGTGCTTTTTGGTGGGTAATTTGCTGTGGTTACTAAAAACCTTAATGGTTAAAGTCCTCGCTTCTTCTTTTCATGTGAGCACGTACTTTGATAGGATTCAGGAATCCATTTTCAATCAATACGTAATTGAGACTTTATCAGGTCCGCCATTGGCGGAGATACAGAGGATTGAAGAAGAGGAAGAGAAGATCAGAGAAGAAGTAAGTAAACTAGAAAAAGCAGGGGCTGTGGTTCCACCTGAACTTGGGTTCTCTGTTTTTCCAGCTCCTGGTAAGAGTGGAAGGAAATCGGTTATGGGTAATCAGGGACAAATTAGTGGAAGCAAGGAACTCAAGAGTATAAAACTTCCCCCTGGGAGTTCCAGGAAGAATGATGAGGTGATCCCTATTGATCATCTGCATAAACTTAACCACAAGAACATTTCTGCATGGAACATGAAGAGGTTGATAAAGATTGTTCGTCATGGTTCATTGTCAACATTGGATGAGCAGTTACTAGATAATCCTAATGAAGATGAATCTACAAGTCAGATAAGAAGTGAAAATGAAGCTAAAGTTGCTGCAAGAAAGATTTTCAAGAATGTGGCCAGGGATGGAGCAACGTACGTATATATCTCATGCATGATCCATCTTCCTATTAATATATAATTAATTAATTAATTAATTCTCCATTCTCAAAGTTCTATTAATAATCATAAGCTAAACAGTAGAAAATATTCACAAGAATCAGATCAATTGATCAAAATGTGCTGAGTTGTATTTATGGCAGGTACATCTACTTGGACGATTTGCTGCGATTTCTACGTGAAGATGAGGCTTTGAAGACGATGACACTTTTCGAAGGTGCAATTGAGAATAAAAGAATTAGCAAATCATCCTTGAAGAACTGGCTGGTAGGTAGCATCACATCACCAAATCATTCTCTTATACCCCTTTTGTCCTTTAATATTCTTTTATATACAAGTGGAAGATAAATGAATATATATATAATAAACTTGAGTGTTTATAGGTGAATGCATTTAGGGAACGAAGAGCACTTGCATTGACACTGAATGACACAAAGACAGCAGTAAACAAGCTTCATCAGATGGTTAATGTTATTGCTGGCGTCATTATAGCCGTCATCTGGCTCCTCATACTGGAAATCGCCACCACCAAGTTTCTCCTCTTTGTCAGCTCTCAGCTTGTCCTCGTCGCCTTCATTTTTGGGAATACATGCAAGACCATTTTCGAATCCATCATCTTCTTGTTTGTTGTGCATCCTTATGATGTGGGTGATAGATGTGAGATTGATGGAATTCAGGTACCTAAATTTAATACACATACGTTTTAATTTACACATCAAAAGAGCAGTTACATTTAGTGATTGGTGCATATATATGTACATGCGAGCAGATGGTGGTGGAGGAGATGAATATTCTTACAACCATGTTTTTGAGATATGATAACCTGAAGATCATACACCCAAATAGTGTACTTTGGCAAAAACCAATCAGCAACTTTTATCGCAGTCCTGAGATGGGAGATGCAGTTGAATTCTGTGTCCATATTTCCACACCTGCAGAGAAGATTGCTGCCATCAAACAGAGAATTTCATGGTATATCTAACTACCCACCATAACATACCACCATATAGTTAATACATATACAATGGGTGTATGACATTGATTAATTAATGCGTGCATGCAGTTATCTTGATAGCAAGAAGGAGCACTGGTGTTCTGGTTTCAAGATTGTGTTTAAAGATGTGGAAGAGTTGAATAAGGTGAAATTTGCAGTGTGGACAAGTCACGTAATGAACCATCAAGACATGGGAGAAAGGTGGAGTAGGAGATCACTTTTGGTAGAGGAATTGGTCAAGATTCTTAATGACCTTGACTTGCTCATCCCACTTGACATCAATCTCCGCCCCATGCCATTGCTGCCTCCTCTTGTCTCCTCTAGTCGATTCCCTGCTACTTGGACATCTCCCTCCCCTGATAGTTAAGACAGAATTAAGCTTCAATTACTAATTTATTAATTAATGACCAAAAATTGATAATCATTAGCTGCTAATTATTAGTTAATTTGTTTATCCATTCATGAAGTTAGATGTTTTTGTTTCTTTTTGTGCCATTAATAGGTTTTCTAAGTAATCCAAAGTAACACATTAGTGTGTTCTTGGTTCTTAATAAGATTTTATAGGAAAAGAAAGAATTTGATTGTTTGATATTATAGATAAGAACTCTTGTATTGTAATTCACTTGTATTTTGTTTACCATCACATTTATTGAAAATAAATTTAACCACACATAATGTAAAAAAAACAAAAAAGTTTAGTGACTTAAATGTAATTAACAAGACAATTTGTTTAACCAACTTTAATTGGTTTAAAGTCCACCTCCTCTCATTACCATTAATATGTGATTACTGATGATATTTATATATATATATATACATACATACATACATACATATATCTTTTCAAATATTGTTTTAGGTTAAAGAGTGAGACTGGTAGGAACCGGGTCGGTCCAACCCAACTCGTAGACAGCTCTAGTTTTTCAAACAAGGCTTTTGAATATAAAATTATGGGCCCTCAACGACTCCAGTTTTTCTATTTAAAGACACGACTATGGCCTCTCTGTGAAAATAAGCCCGAATTCTATATAGTTGGGTCAGGAGAAATCAACCAGCTCTGCACGCTGGGAATGGCTTCCCACCTTTGAAATTATATGACCCCCTTTTGAAATCGTGAGGGAAGAGAAGACAGAAACAGAAGCAAAGCAAATGCAAGCTTGCAATGGCTACCACTAGTACTAGCAACCTCTCCAGCTTGGTCCACGAACTCCGTGAACGAATAGCCGCGACATCATCCACACCGCCAACCAACAGCAATGCTCATCGAGACGATGATGCTTTGAACACCAGATTTCGCGCGGTTTTGCCCAATCTCCTTCACGCATACGTTGTCCCTTCATCTTCGGGTCCTCTCTCTTTCTCGCTCTACTCATTTTCCTGGCTTTCCTATTTGCTTCTTTGGGAAAAAAAAAAGATGCACGCTGAAGTCCCAAGTTCAACGTTTGTTAGTTCTTTTAGTTTTTTCTTGCCAGTTTGATAAGTTAGCGTCCAGGTTAACAAACCACGATTGCCTTTTTTTTTTTTTTTCAATTATATAAGTGATTATAGTTCTTGTTGGTTGTTTGTTGCAGCCAATGAGAGAGAAGTCCTAGCAGTGGTGAAGCTTATTGCTCACACAGCAAGGAATTTTCCTGGAGTTTTTTACCACGGGAAGCCTAGTGCTGTTCTGCCTGTAATTGGTCGGATTTTGCCCTTCCTTGCTGAACCAGCTTTCCGGTAACTGATTTAACTTACTTGGTTTAATTCCTTTATTTTTTGTTTTGAACATTTTTTGACGAATAATGATGGTATTTCAGCTCTCGACATGGAGTGATTTTTGAAACAATTGGATCACTTTTATCCTTGCTACGTACTGGATCACGGGACACATACCGTCTGTTTTTCCTTGATTCTATGCTGGCCATTGAAGGTAACAAGAGAAGGATGATCATTCTTTAAATCCTTATTGATGATATTTTTTTTCTTTATGAAAGGTGATGATGTAATTTATGTTAAAATGGGTTCCCAGTTACTTTTCACCATTTTTGGAGAATGAGCTTGCTTTTTTTTTTTTTCTCGTTTTTTTTTCTCCAGATAAGATTAACTCCCTAGAAAATTCCAAATGGGATTGGAATTATATGTTACTAATTTCATCAATTTGGTAGAAAGTAATACCCAAAAATGGGGTTTCAGTTCATTTTTTGGAGCATGAACTGCCCATTTTTTGTCTTTAGAGAACATTGGTTCTGTGTACTCTTCTACACTGGTTAACATATTTTGTTTTCTTATATTCTTTTTCTTATATATATATATATATGTATATATTCCATTTGCTGAGTAAGTATATAGCTGAAGCTTGAGATGCTTTTTTTATGCAGGCATTTTCTATATTGCATTATGCGTTGCTGAAGATTCAAAAATTGCAGAATCAACTAGATTGAGGTTGAAGTGTTTCGAAAATTCATTTTCTGGTATTCTGGGCAACTCGACTCCTCTCTGTGATCTTCCATCAACTAATAAGCCTGTTGATGGGCCTGGTATCATGGTTAACCTGTTGGGCAGAAAGAGTTGGCAATCTTTTGCTACTTGGACCCTGAAGCTTATTAATAAATGCTTAACTGAAGGGACCCTGTACGTGGAAGGACTTGTTAGTACACCATTTGTTTCAGCTGCGTGTTCTTTGTTGTGTTACGGAGACGCTGATTTACATATGGTGGGTTCCAGTGGGACCAGAAGTTGGTTATGCTAACTTATTTAATCAACTATGGACTTGTTTACACGTTCTTATAATTTTTTTCTATAATTTTTTAGCAATTATCTGACTATTTGAATTTTGTATGGGAGGCTTGTTTTGACTTTGCACGCATCATTGGATCAGTCATAAGTCTTGACATTGTTCCATATGAGAATGTTATCCACTCAATATCTGCCATATTAAATGAGGATGAAGAGGGAGTTCCTATTTTCAGGTGCGTCTTCATGCTAAACTTGCAATGCTGAGCTGGAACAATTTTGTAGGTTGAAGGGCCTCTAGGATAACATCCGCTAGATGACTTATCATAATCCTCTGATGATACCCCTCTGTGGTTTATTTGCAGGAATATAGTTTACGATTCCTCTATGGGTGGCTGCCTTAAGGCACTGCACACTAATTGTCCTGATGGTGTTGTCAAACTAACAGCTGAAAATTTAGTCAATGCCTTTTTCCACTCAATAGGGACAACCAAGAGTGATGAGTTGAAGGTTAACTTGAATTTAATCTTTTTTTTTTCTTCTCTATAAAAACTTAATCCTTGTTGTTTGGCGAGTAATGATAATATGTATGAAATTCAGGTTGCGTTATGCAGTGCATATGTACGGATTGCTAAAACCTGCCCACCTCATATATGGAAGCCAGAGTCTCTTGTGCATTTGCTTGGGTTTCCTGAACCTTGCTTTCCATTAATTGATTGCTTCCAAGTAGCTGTATCTATTCTTGGTCCAGATCATGTTGGAGGGAAGTCAGCAAATGATACAAGCTTATCTTTGTTAAAAGTAGGTGATAAATCTATTTTAAACACAAGGATTGGAGAAAAAAGACATTTTCAGGATGCAGGTACTTCCAGTACCAAACGGCAAAAGATTGGGCAAGAAACTAAGGATTCAAATGCTGACATTCCAGTGCAGAAAAGAGATGAATTTGTGGATAATATGCATTCAGCACTTCTTTCACTTATTGAACATTTAAAGCCGCCTTCTGTTGGACCTGATTCTTTAAGATCAGAAGTTGCATTAACAGCTCTAAGCATGCTTTGCTTTGTCTTCTCTTTGTACCCATGGACCAACATGTCACATGCTGTATTTAAGGAGATGTATGCATGGATCCCCTGGATATGTGAGCAGGTACAAACACAAATAGATATTAAATTTGCTAATTATTCTACTAATTTTTCTGCTAATCTTAATTTTCTCTACGTGCCATGTAGGCAAAGCAAGGAAGTACACTTGCTCCTGCTATTTCCTTCTACTTGGAGGGGATTCACAGCATGTTGCTTTTGCAAAGTAAGCCTTAACTGATGTGTATATATATATATTTAAATTCAGATTTGGTGCTATTGGATTTTGACCAGTCTTCTCAGTTATGAAATGAAGAAATTGGCATGTTGAGGTATCCTTAATTTGATCTCTGTGCTGCATTCTGGTCATTCATACATCCCATCCTATCATGTTGCTGAATTATATATGGCATTTTGAGGTCATTTATACATCTTTATGAATTGGCGTGCTCCTGTTCCCTTGAAGTCTTTACTGTGTGTTCTCTGCATGGGTTCTGTGGGAACAGGAAGCAGGAATGTTACAGAGAGGGACTTTGTTCACTCGTTTATGAGTTTAGATACTGGAAAGGAATGGCAGACTCTTCGCAAATTGTTTCTTTCTTTGAGTTAATGCTTCCAGATTGATGGTTTTGACTCCACTTCAGGTTAATGTCCACGGCTCTTTCAGAGGGTCTCTTTAGCTATTTTGCTAAGGGATTGAGCTATCTTGTACTAAAGTTAACTTGTTTTTGTTTTCTGTTTTGCTATTGTAGGACGTATTTTATTCTCCTATTATTTAGTCTCTCTTTCAGTCTTTCTTATTATGTATATTTTACTTTTATTCAAAAACAGCCAATGCCCCTCAACCCTTTTAAAAATGGTCCTTTTCTTTTTAACATGTTCGTTGTGGAGTTGTAATTGCTTCCTCTTTTGGTGTGTCCTTTTCTTTTTTCCATTATAATGATGTTTTGTAGTGGTTTTCTCTTCTCACACTGGTTGTGGAAAAGGGCAATGTTTGATAACTCCCCTCTTGTGGGGTTCTGGAGAGAAAATTATTGGCTTGTGTCTGCAGTGATTGTTTAATTCTCGCCTCAGTAAATCAGTAAATTTCCTTTTTTTTATTCTTTTTGCCTCAGTAAATTAGGAATGTTCCTTTTTGGAAGTTTATGGTTCAATCGGTAATGTAGTAATTTTTTACCATTTTATCCACTTAACCAGGCTCCTGGTCAATAGAGAATAAATTTTCAATGAATGAGGATGATAATGTGGATCTTCTGCATGTGGTATTAAAGCTTCCTTGGAGCTACTCTATGTTGGCTACCAGTCCTCATGCTTCATGGAAAATAAAGTGTGTCTGTGTTCAAGTTTTATCCAAACTTGGTCCCAGCTTAAGATCTGAGAGTGATTTCGAAGTCTTGGATTTGGCTCTTAATGATGAATCTGAAGAAGTAAGAATCAGAGCCATCATTTCCATGCCAGTGATTGTCTGGTGGTCTGGTTGTGAAGCACTATCACATATGTTCAGAAGGATGGAGT
The DNA here is from genome assembly GCF_054855325.1 of Carica papaya. NCBI lineage: Eukaryota > Viridiplantae > Streptophyta > Magnoliopsida > Brassicales > Caricaceae > Carica > Carica papaya. The sequence goes on along the minus strand of NC_142314.1, from coordinate 8,198,343 downwards.
AAGTGAGCTATTAAAATTCCATCAATTCCTCAAATTGTTTTAATTATGTTTAACTATGCTTAACCATGCTTATTATTATTTTTTTGGTATAGATGATTAAGTTTTAATCACATGATCTGGATTTCAATCTTAATGCTTTTGAACAAGAGTAAACACTATTTTGTCTCCAGTTGCACTTACTTTCTTCATTGTAATTTATACTATCGTTTTGGTTCACGGAGATTGAGGGACAAGATTTTGAGTAATTGAACTCAGAGATGATGCTTGCTGAAATAATAATTTATATTAGCCAAACTGCACTGTTGAGAGTTATGTGGTTACTTCAGCATTAATCTGCTTCAACTTTATCTTGGTGTTCAGAATTATGTACACTGAAGTGAAGTTTAGAATTATCCACTCTGTCCACTTGTATTGTCTTGGGTATAAAAGTATGCTAGGAAGTCCAAATGGGAGGTACTAGGGAAACTGGATATTTTTTCCTTCTGTCCTCTTTTTTTTTTGTTTGTTTTTTTTCCCCCCCTGAAACGGACATAATCAGTTTGTTAAAAGTAGAGAGTGAAGTATCTATTTCTTCACTTCAGAAAATGGAAACACTTACAGACATTATGTAACAGGAAAATTGAAGGTGTGAGCACAATCACACACAGATATGCAAACATAGTTGTGTATTCATGCTTGTTAATCATTGGGACCAACTTAAACTAGGATGCAATTCTTTGCTATAGTTGTTCTCTTTCAGTTGGGGGTTTGAGTAATATATTACTTGCTAGCTAACATCCAGTAACCCTTCCAGTTTTCGAGTAACACAAGATGGAACGATAACATGGATTAAATTTTCATCTCCTTCTGCATAAAATAATCAATGTGATCCCCTGATGTTATATTTCCTTGATTCATGTTTCTCTCCTTTTTTATTTTACTCAAAATTTGTAGGTTTTTGAGAAAAGATGACCATGAAAAAGTTAAGAAAATCATTCCATATTCCCTTGGTTTCTTATCATGTCTCTATGGATCTTGCAACTACGATGTTGGTCAAAATAAAAGTTATTGCAAATTGTTTTTGAATACTGAAAATGAGAAGCATAGAGACTCCGTAGATGCTATGTTACAAGGATTCTGGTGTTCCAAGTGCGACGGAAATTTCAAACGCAATCGGATGTTACACTGGGAAGTTGTACATCAACCAAGTATGCAGGATTTGGAAACTGTTCGTGCTTGTGATTTTATTGGCCTACAATCCTTATATTTTGACCTTCTCTATGATGAGTCTTCAGAAGAGGTTCAACTTGCTTGTTTGGAAGTTATGCAAAGGGTTCTTTTACATGGGACTGGAGAAATTCTTCTCAGAACAAGATCAGAATGGATAAAATGTTTTAAATTCTTGCTACTTAACAGAAATAAGGTGATAAGAGAGGCATTTTGTACTCAGATTAATTGCTTCCTTCAGGATCCTATTTTGAGCTGTTTGTTTATAGATGGGAGTGCTTCAAATAAAAGTTGTGAACAGATATTTATAGATATTATAAAACATGCATTGTCAGCTTCAGAAGATCTGCATATCTTTGAGACCCTCATGGAATCTGCAGCAGAAGTTATGATGGCTGTTGATATTAATAGTCATCTTTTCTTGTTCTCCCTTATCCTGTTGGTAGATCAGCTTGATAATCCACATATAGCAGTAAGAATAAATGCATCAAGGTTAATACACAAGTCCTGTTACTTCCATGTTAAAGGAGGATTTGAACTTTTACTTTCAAAAGCTGTTCATATTCGAAATGAACTGTTTGATTATCTGTCTATGAGGATTGCAACCCGTGCAAATATGGTCAGAGAGTTTGCAGAGGCTGTTTTTGGTATTGAAACTGAAAAACTTATTGAGAAAATGGTTCCTGTTATTCTTCCCAAACTGTTGGTATCTCAGAAGGATAATGATCAAGCAGTTGATACCTTGTATGAAGTGGCCAAGTGTTTGAACACTGATGTTGTACCCCTGATTGTAAATTGGTTACCTAAAGTGCTCGCTTTTGCTCTTCATCAATCAGATGAGAAACACTTAGTCTCTGCATTGCAGTTCTACCACACACAGACTGGTTCTGACAACCAAGAAATTTTTGCAGCTGCATTACCTGCACTTTTGGATGAACTTATATGCTTTGTTGATGTTGCTGATGCAAGCGAGATAAACAGAAGGTATGCAACTTTAGACCAGGTAACCAGTTTTTGGTAAATAAAATTAACAAATATGAAATGCAGCATAGTTGATAGTTTTTGGTCTAGTCTCTCTGCTTATTTCCCCTCACTATGAAGTTGGAAAAACTGTACTTGATTTTTTCATACATATGATTGATGTCCATGGGCATACTTGACATGTGTGCCTCATGTTTTGATATACATATACCGATTGGACATTTGATGTAGTGACTGCAATTAATTACATTTACTAGTGGAATGCTTTTTGGTTGGGTCAAGTAATGGATACTTAATGAGATCGTGTTGCACTTATAACAACAAGAGGTATGTTATTAACGTGTTAGTAATGAGTTCCTTATCCAGGTTAGAAAGAGTACCTGATGTGATAAAGAAGGTCGCCAGGGTTCTGACAAATGCTGAAGATCTTGCTGCCTTTTTGAGGAATCATTTTGTTGGCCTTCTTAACAGTATTGACAGAAAGATGCTACATACGGAGGATTTCTTACTGCAGAAACAAGCTTTGAAACGTATTGAGATGCTCATAGAAATGATGGGGCCATGCTTGAGTACTTATGTTCCGAAACTGATGGTTCTTCTTATGCATGTTATTGATAAAGAAGCACTCCAATGTGATGGTCTCTCTGTCTTGCAGTTTTTCATTGAGAGGTTAGCAATGGTATCGCCATCTAGCACAAAACATATAATTTCTCAAGTTTTTGCCGCGTTGATTCCCTTCTTGGAGAGAGAAAAAGAAAGTCAGTCAAAGCATTTGAATAAAGTGGTGAAAATATTAGATGAACTTGTCTTAAAGAATAGGGTAGTCCTGAAGCAGCATATATGTGAGTTTCCTCTCCTGCCCAGTATACCAGCTTTGACAGAAGTTAACAATGCTATACAAGAAGCCCGTGGTTCAATGACCTTGAAGGATCAGTTGCGAGATTTTGTTGATGGTCTCAATCATGAGAACCTGAACGTTAGATACATGGTAGCCTGTGAGTTGAGCAAACTGCTGGATCGTAGAAGGGAAGATGTTACTTCTTTAATAACCGGTGGAAGTGGCTCGGAAATGGATGTTTTGAGCTCTTTGATTACATCTTTACTCCGAGGATGTGCAGAAGAATCGAGAACTGCAGTGGGTCAGCGGTTGAAGTTGCTCTGTGCTGATTGCATTGGAGCACTTGGTGCAGTTGACCCTGCAAATATAAGGGGTATTTCATGCCATCGCTTTAAAATTCAATGTTCAGATGATGATCTTATCTTTGAGCTAATCCACAAGCACCTTGCTCGGGCTTTTAGAGCAGCACCTGATACCATTGTTCAAGATTCTGCTGCCTTGGCCATACAGGAGCTACTAAAGATTGCAGGTTGTCAGGCATCATTGGATGAGAGTGTTGCTCCTATATCACCGACACTGAAGGACAAAGAGCTGTTGAAAGTCAGTGCATATGATATTAAAACTGCTGACTGTAACAGCGAGACAAATAGGGGTCAGAGGTTATGGGGTCGGTTTTCTAATTACGTTAAAGAGATAATAGCACCGTGTTTAACATCTAGATTTCAGCTTCCAAATGTGGCTGATTCTGCATCAGCTGGACCCATTTATCGGCCTTCTATGTCGTTCAGAAGATGGATATTCCATTGGATAAAAAAACTAACCACACGTGCAACTGGATCTCGTGCAAGTATTTTTGTTGCCTGTCGAGGGATAGTACGTCATGATATGCAAACAGCCATATATTTGCTGCCGTACTTAGTTCTCAATGTAGTATGTAACGGTACTGAGGATGCACGCCATAGCATTACCAAAGAAATTCTTTCTGTTCTTGATGCTGCAGCATCAGAAAACAGTGGAGCTGCAATTCATGGAACCAATGGTGGGCAAAGTGAAGTATGTGTCCAAGCTGTCTTTACACTTCTTGATAATCTTGGTCAATGGGTGGATGATGTGGAGCAAGATATAGCTCTATCCCAATCCTTGCAGTTATTAGCTTCTAGGCAACAAGCATCAAAGTCGAAGGATCAAAATCCAACTTCAATGACAGATCAGAGTCAACTCCTTGTACAATGTAAATATGTTTCGGAGCTTTTAGATGCAATTCCAAGGGTGACCCTAGCTAGGGCATCCTCCAGGTGTCAGGCTTATGCTAGGGCTTTAATGTACTTTGAGTCTCATGTGCGTGGAAAGTCGGGTTCCTTCAACCCCTCAGCTGAGAGAAGTGGCATATTTGAGGATGAGGATGTTTCATATCTGATGGAAATATACAGCTATCTGGATGAGCCTGATGGTTTATCTGGCTTGGCATGTTTACGTAAATCATTAAGTTTACAAGATCAGCTATTAATAAACAAAAAAGCTGGAAACTGGGCTGAAGTTCTAACTTCATGTGAACAGGCTCTGCAGATGGAACCCAATTCAGTTCAGAGGCACTCAGATGTTCTTAACTGTTTGCTAAACATGTGCCATCTTCAGGCAATGGTTACTCATGTTGATGGTTTAATTTCTAGGATACCCCATTACAAGAAAACATGGTGCATGCAAGGTGTGCAGGCTGCATGGAGGCTTGGTAGATGGGACTTGATGGATGAGTATCTTAGTGGTGCTAATGGAGAAGGTTTGCTTTGCAGCAGTTCAGAGAGTAATGCTTCTTTTGACATGGATGTTGCAAAGATTCTGCAGGCAATGATGAAGAAGGATCAATTCTCAGTTGCTGAGAAAATTGCTTTGTCTAGACAAGCTTTAATTGCTCCTCTGGCTGCTGCAGGCATGGATTCATACATGCGGGCTTATCCATTTGTTGTCAAACTTCACATGCTTCGGGAGATAGAAGACTTCCATAAACTTCTCCTTGATGACTCATTCTTGGAGAAATCGTTTCATCTAAGTGATCAGGGATTCTTAAAAGTTGTGGAGAACTGGGAAAATCGGCTAAAATTTACACAACCATCCCTTTGGGCAAGGGAGCCACTACTGGCTTTCCGAAGGCTGGTATTTGGTGCCAGTGGTCTTGGTGCTGAAGTTGGGAACTTCTGGCTTCAGTATGCAAAGCTCTGTCGCTTAGCTGGTCATTATGAAACAGCAAATAGGGCAATGCTGGAAGCCCAGGATTCAGGTGCTCCTAATGTCCGCATGCAGAAAGCTAAGCTTCTTTGGAGTACTAGGCGATCTGATGGTGCAATTGCAGAGCTGCAGCAGTCTCTACTGAACATGCCTGTAGAAGTTGTTGGATCTGCTGCAATATCATCAATCACTAGCCTTTCTCTGGTCCCACTGAATGCACTACCTGTACTTTGTGATACCCAAGCTTCGAATGAGAGCAAAGATATTGCCAAAACCCTTCTTCTGTATTCTAGATGGATCCATTACACTGGACAGAAGCAGAAAGAAGATGTGATAAGTCTTTATTCCCGGGTGAGAGAACTGCAGCCCAAGTGGGAGAAAGGATACTTCTATATGGCTAAGTATTGTGATGAAGTTTTTGTTGATGCAAGAAAACGGCAAGAAGAGAGTTCTGAGCTGGGGACCAGGGTAATTCCATCAACTTCCGTTTTTGTTGCTTCTCCAAATACAAGCACTGAGAGACGCTGGTGGTCTTACCTCCCTGATGTTCTGCTGTTCTATGCAAAGGGGCTTCACAGGGGTCACAAGAATCTCTTTCAAGCACTCCCAAGATTGTTAACTCTGTGGTTTGACTTTGGTACCATTTATCAAACAAGTGGCTTATCATCCCAAAAGGATTTGAAGAATGTTCATGGAAAGGTGATCAGAAAACCTTGGAGTGATGTTTAGTTCCTCCTTTATTGTTCAGGTAAGCCCCTTTTTTCCTTTGTCTTATCTTTTCTTTCTTTCACAGGTAATGAGCATAATGCGAGGTTGCTTGAAAGATTTGCCAACATACCAGTGGTTAACAGTATTGCCTCAATTAGTTTCTAGAATTTGCCACCAAAATGAAGAAATTGTTAGGCTGGTCAAACATATAATTACGTCTGTTCTTCGTCAATATCCGCAGCAAGCGTTGTGGATTATGGCGGCAGTTTCAAAATCCACGATCCCATCTAGACGGGAGGCAGCTGCAGAAATCATACAATCTGCCCGAAAGGGGTTCAACCAGGGAAGTGGTGGCAACAATTTGTTTGTTCAGTTTGCTAGTCTGATTGATCATCTAATCAGATTGTGTTTCCATGGGGGCCAAGCAAAATCTAAAACAATTAATATATCAACTGAATTCAGTGCCTTGAAAAGAATGATGCCACTGGGGATTATAATGCCAATACAACAGTCTCTTACTGTCAGTCTACCAGCATATGATGTGAATCTTGCTGAAACACTGCCATCTGATATTTTCTCTGGCTTGGATTTGCCTACAATATGTGGCATAGCTGATGAGGCAGAAATTCTCTCGTCTCTTCAGCGACCAAAAAAAGTATGTTATTAGGAAAACAAGAAGAGACATGTTGATTAGTACTTTCATTTTTTATCTTTCTGTACTTCCCAGTTTCATCTCATTTTTTATTTACTGAGTTCACATTTCAATTGGATCAAATTAATGTCAACCATAAGTGATGCGTGTAGTAAATGAACTGAACTTTCGTTTGTGTTAACATTGACTTCTATATGACAAATGAACTATTAAGTTCCATATGGCATGATCAGGAAAGTATGGATAACATTTATGTTAATTTTGGGGTTAATCTGTTTGGCATGCATAACTAATTCTTTCAGGCTGTTGCTCCCCATATGTTTAACTTGTCATTCCTCATTGTCCTGGAGATGCCATTGACTGAGGTTTAATCTGTTAGTCAGTTGCCAACATTGTCTACTGAGGTAGTACTGAGTTTCCCCTTTTGTACTTTCAGATTGTTCTGTTGGGTAGTGATGGTGTTGAGCACCCATTCCTCTGCAAACCCAAGGATGATCTTCGAAAAGATGCTCGCATGATGGAGTTCACTGCAATGATAAACCGCTTACTATCCAAATATCCTGAAAGCCGGCGGAGGAAGCTCTATATTCGCACTTTTGCAGTGATTCCGCTAACTGAGGACTGTGGCATGGTGGAGTGGGTGCCCCATACACGTGGACTCAGGCACATACTACAAGACATTTATGTTACCTGTGGAAAATTTGATAGGCAGAAGACAAATCCCCAAATTAAAAGGATTTATGACCAGTGCCAAGGAAAAATGCCAGAGGATGACATGCTGAAGAACAAGATTCTTCCTATGTTCCCTCCGGTTTTCCATAAATGGTTCCTGACCACTTTTTCTGAGCCAGCCGCCTGGTTTAGAGCTCGAATTGCTTATGCTCATACTACTGCAGTTTGGTCCATGGTTGGGCATATTGTGGGTCTAGGTGACCGGCATGGCGAAAACATTCTCTTTGATTCTACAACAGGTGATTGTGTTCATGTTGATTTTAGTTGCTTGTTTGACAAGGGCTTGCAGTTGGAGAAGCCTGAGTTGGTCCCTTTCAGGTTAACCCAGGTAAGAACATGAAATGGATGCATCTCCTTTGTTTTCTGACAATGTGCTCCGCAGTTCTTTGAGAAGCCTAGCTTGGCCTAAATTTCAGTCAGTTTTAAGAATGCAGAGTACATGTGGATTTTCTAGTTCTTTTTAGATAAATTTGCTTTATTATTTTATTTTTATTTTATCAAGTTTTGCTTTTCTTACAATTTTGTGTTTCTATTTCATTATTTTTTATTCAGTATGTGATGGGTAGCATATGTTTTTTTTTTCCTTCTATATTGGTAATTTTTTTGAATACTTGATATAAAATACTCACATGTATCAGTTTTTATTCTCATGCTGCTATCTCATGGAAACTGCAGAATATGATTGATGGCTTGGGCATCACTGGATATGAGGGTGTCTTCTTGAGGGTTTGTGAAATCACACTTTCTGTGCTTAGGACAAACAGAGAAACTTTGATGAGTGTTCTGGAAACTTTCATTCATGATCCTCTTGTGGAGTGGACAAAGTCTCACAAATCTAGTGGGGTAGAAGTTCAGAATCCACACGCACAGGTTTACATCACACACTGTTTGATTTGTCTTTGTTGTATCTAGTTTTACTTAATCATTCTTTTTAAGTTGATGAAGTTTAGTTCATTATTTTATTTAGAAGAATTGTTTAGTCTGTTATTAAATATGTCTTTTAAAACTGCAGCGAGCCATAAGTAATATTGAGGCAAGGTTGCAAGGTGTGGTTGTTGGGGTTGGAGCAGCTCCATCTTTGCCTTTAGCTGTAGAAGGTCAGGCTCGTCGCTTGATAGCAGAGGCAGTTTCACACAAGAATCTAGGTAAAATGTATATATGGTGGATGCCATGGTTCTAAAGGTGGATACAAATCAGATGGAAGTTAGATCAGGTATGCGGTGAATCTCCCTCCCGTTTTCCATTATCATGACCTTGATTTGCACATTATCTTTATTATATTCAGATTTTTTCAGATTCAACAGATGTCGTTTATTTTTACAGCTTTGGTACTTTTGGTTTGACCTTTAGTTAGCTAATTTAATATTGTTAGTTTGAACAAGTGGGTGATATGGATTTCAAATTATTTGATAGATGGACAGCTCATATTCGAGTATCCAAAATTAAAAACAAAAGAACTTAAAAGTTGTATTAGTTTGATACATAGAAACTTCGCCAAACCTTCTCCAATTAGGATTTTTATTTTATTTTATTTTTTTGTAATTTAAGTTTTACTGTTTAGTTTTATTTTAGTTTTAATTTCTTAAAATTTTTGAAAATTTTGCTTATTTAGATTTTTTAATTGGAGAAAGTCTAATAAGTTGTTTATGGATTAAACTTTTTAAGATCTAGATTGTCAGATATTAAAACTAATGGTGGTATATTATCTGACTAATGGTTAAACTATGAATACTAAAATTGCTTTAAACAAACAGTATTTATTTAATTTGAAAAACTCCAAACAGCAGATAACAAACTGGAATTTGCCTTATATTTATAGTAACTGATGTATTTTTCTTATTTTCAGATTGGTTTACTTGTACTGATTGCATTGGATATCTATTCTTCTAGAAGTCCCTGGATGACCTGAGGAAGATGCGAACTTGTTAATTAAGTGGTCACCTTGAAGGCCATTGCTGAAGCACGTTTCATAGACAATCCTCTAACAGAACAATGGTTGGAGGAAGGGGTTTTTAATGGATACTTCACTGTCCCAAGTTTATATTATGGATGTCAGCTATGGTTTCTACCTGAGGCAGTGGCAAATTCTTGAATGAAGAGAGTTAGGATAAAACATAAGGTGGAATGCTTGGATATATAAGCTTACTGTTGCAACTTGGATCATGGTTTTCTGAATTCTGGGGCTGGCTTCTATCTTAGGCAGAGGAAAATTCTTGGATGAAGAGAGTTAGGATCAAACGTAAAGTAAAATGCTTGGATATATAAGCTTATCTTTGCACCTTGGATTGTTGTTTTCTGAATTCTGGGGCTCGAGAACATTCTCCTTGACTCTACCTCAGGTGATGTCATTCACATGATGTTGGTTGCCCATTTGCCAAAAGCTTGGTAGACAAGTCTTAGCTAGTTGCTTCCAGGTTTAGTTTATTAAGAAAGAAAAAGTTGTGGATGGCTGTGTTTTGCATAGTGACAGATCTCTGAAAAGGTCAAAATTTGAGGTTTATGCCAATTTCACAAAACAAAATCCTATCATCTGGTTGTTAAAAAATACATATGTTGGAAATGAGAAATGCATGTGGGTTTTCCTGAAGAAGAGGGGAGGATATAATTAATATGGTTATACATTGTTTTTTTATTGGCAAATCCACAAATTTTTTGAAGGATTTTTATTCTTTAATCTTTTAGTACTTTTTTAATGACATATTAAAGCTCACTTTTAAACTCTCGCTATCTGATGGGAGTGTGTAATGATTGATTGATGGCTTGGTCTATGCTTGAGATAATTCACCTAGGGCATTTGTAATTACTGCTTTGTTCCTGCAAAGGCAAGCAACTTTAAAGCATATTTTGGAATTTTCTTCCAGGTTATTTTGTGGAGTTGATGGAAATTCTTCAGCCAGAGCGACAAGAGTTTGAGTCAATTCTGGAGCTTTGAGTCGATCGCATTTTGTTTTGATATCGTTATAACATTTATGAACTGATACGATGAAGGCAAAAGTGAGTATCTTTGTAGGTATGGCCTTCAATTAAAATTTTGTTTATTGTATATAACCAATATCAGGAAAGCAAGAGAATCTTTAAAAGATGTACTATAACGGCCCGGAACTTAAAAAGAAATAAAATCATAAATTGAATGCGGAAGCGGAATAATAGAGTTAGAGTTTATATTTCTTACACAATAGTTTAAAATATTTAATAGGATTATGAGAATGTCCTTTATAAAAAAACAAACGAAAATCAAATAAATAAACGAAACAACTGAATATTTTAGGACAATCTTCATTAGTTTTAATTTGAACTGTTCATCGCATTTAAAGAGTAAATGAATCTGCATCGTTTATTACGATTTGATTTGGACCGTACGATTGTGTTTAAAGAGAAAACGAACTTGAGCTGTTCATCGCATTTAATCGCGACCGTTCGATCGCGCATGAGGAGGGAACAAATCCGAATCGTTCACGCGGGCGGGAACGTATTCGAGCCGTCTGATCGCGTGCATGCGGATTGCCAGCATGGCCTCCCGCATGGCACCGAGTCAGCGTGCTTTGCCATACGGTGCACGCTGGTTCATCGGGGTTGCTGATTGGGCGGTTCTATGTGGCGTTAATTGCGTTTTGACATCCAGTTTCCGATTTTTCTTTCAAAAATATATCATAAACTCAAATTTTCATCTATTTTTTCAAAATTATTTTTAATTTCATCATTCATCTATTTTTTTCTAATTTTATATTAAATAAAAATTTAAAAATTTAAAAATTATATATTTATTTATTTTATTTTTTATTTTTTTTATTTTAAAATTAATCTCGTACCAAATTTTAAGTCCGGATATTACATGTACATTGTACATAAACATTATAAATGAGATGCTCTCAATGTACAAAATTCTCTCCCGGTATATATTAACATTCTTTCTTATTTTCAAGTATTTTTTAATGTATGTTTCTCTTTAGATTGTAGAAAGAATGGATGGAATTGATCAAAAGAGCAAGTCTATACTAAAACTAGCATGTGATTTCTCTAAAGATTTTTGATGTGGTGGTCTTGATTTTATGCAATGGGTTAGCTGAATGCATTTTGATAAGTGGCTTGACCAGAAGTTTGTGATAATAGTATTAGTGATTCATGCAGCCTCGAAATACTAATGAACAGTATATTGATGTCAGAAGTCTCACAGTTGCTTGACAACTAGATGATCATTTAGCTTCTCCAAAACATATTACAACATATGCTCAAAATTTCATAATTGTTAGGTATAAATGGTTGTCATGACCGTTCTTTACAGGTGATTCTGGAAAGATAACGGAAGCTCTTGGCTTGAAGAGATGGATGAATAGTCATTTCTTTTTAATACAATTCTCAAGTCGCATTCTTTTCCACTGAGTTCTAGTATGGAATTTGCTGATATTATGCTCCCTGACGTTCTCAGAAGAATATAAGTAAAAAAATTTAGAAGTGTAAGTCAAAACAAAAGATCTCAAGCTAACATCAATAGTATATGCACAGCTTCTATTTGCTGGATTCAAAGTGATACCCAGCATCAGAATGGAGGGAAATTCAAAACAAAACATAATAACTTTGAATACCAATGATTTGATAGGAAAAGTCCAGCAGTGTTTTCAGTTCCAGGATTCTGATAATAATGGTCAAATTGAATTTTTTGCTTTAAAAATGTTGATTATTCATGATATTATTAAATGGTGAAGTTGATTTTTCATGATGATGGTAGTGAATCTGTTATTCTGCTGTTGGCAGGATGGACTGGGATGTTGACAACAACTACAACATTGAATCCATGCCCAATTCTAAAGCAAGAATCATATAGGAAGATACGCTTGCTTAGAGATCAACAGAGCATTCTTGAAGGCTAGCACCTGTGATTTTACAACGACCTTCCATAGTCCATTACTACAACATTTCAACATTTCACTGCACAAATAGAAGTATGCTAGAATTTGGCTTGCTACGCTAGCACACATATGCTTGTGTAATTACTTGATAGATACTTTGGAATCATAACGATGAATTCTTTCATCCCAGATTTGTGTTTGCGATATGAAAGCAAAGTCAGCCATTGTAATCAACTAAGTAATTGTATTTCTATTGTATTCTTATTGGTAATCTACAAATTTTTAAGGATTCTTATTCTTATTATTTTTTGTTTTTTGATGTCACATAGTTTCCTAGACCTGACTTTTTAAACTTTTGCATCTGATGGGAGTGTGTAATGATTGATTGATTGCTTGGTCTCTACTTAATATAATTCGCCCAGGGCATTTGTAATTACTCATTTATTCCTGCACAGGCAAACAACTTTAAAGCATTTCTTGGAATTTTGTTCCAGGTTATTTGTGGAGTTGATGGAATCTATTCAGCCTGAGGGATAGGAGTTTGAGTCAATTCTGGAGGTTTGAGTAAAATGCATTTTATTTGAAGTGACAATACAACGAAACAAATAGAGTTTCTTGTCAAATTTGGCCTTCCATGAAAATTTTGTTTGTCACGCATGAATGATATCAGGAAACAAAGGAATCTTCGGAAGATGTAAATTGTAAATGAGCATTATAAATTAGATGCTCCCAATTTCTCCAGGTATTTATTAACATTCCTTCCTATCGTCAAGAGTTTTTTTAATACAAGTTCATGTTTATATTGCAGAAAGAATGGATGGAAGTGATCCGAAGAGCAATTTCATAGGAAAACAAGCATGTGATTTCTTGAAATATATTTGATTTAGCGGTTTCACTTTCTTCCCATCAAAACTTAATTTTATGCAATGGGTTAGCCCAATGCATTTTGGGGATGCTTGACCAAAAGTTTGGTGATAAAAATATTTGTGATTCATGCATCCTCAAAGTACCAAGGAACCTGCCAGTTTGTTGATGTCAGAAGTTTCATAGTTGCTTAACAACTGGATGATCATTTAGCATGTCCAACTCTTAGATATCAATTAATCGTTTGACATAAATGGTTGCCATGATCCTTCTTTACAGGTGATTCTGGAAATATAATTGGAGCTCTTGGCTTGAGATGGATGGATGGATGGCGGCATTATCTTCCAGTAAGTTCTTGAGAGACTTTTTATAGATCTTTTCATCCCAGATTTTTGATTGCAATAAGAAAGCAGAGTTGGCCATTGTAATCAACAAAACCATTTCTTCAGGACTTTCCCTTTGGCAACAAAGCAGCCAATGTTCTTCCTGTTGATTCTCATTGGACATCCTGTTCTAACCATCAACTTTTTTACTAGTTGTTTCACTGGAGATTCCCTTCTAAGGTTGCTGTGTTTTCCTGCTCCACAAACAACCACAATCTCTTCTGGAATCGCACAATTCCCGTTGCAGAACCTAGATCGGGTCTCCTCCATCCATTGTATCATTATCAAGTAGGCTGAACTGAGATGCATTCCATGCAAATCCAATTTCGCCTCTCCAGCATTCCACTCAATTGCATCTTCCAAAACTGGTGATTCGATCAGCTCCTTAACCAACAACACCTCTTCATCTTTTAAAATCCCAACCAGCTCCACAACTGAAAGTGGGAAATCATTTGACTCCATTACCAATGAAATGATCGTAGGACAATGATTCAAGACTGAATTGTAAGTCCTTATCGAGTAAGGAATCTCGGAATTCTTCATTTTCCGCAGCCATAAAACCATTTTAAGAAGGGCACCATGAGCTCCATATGAAGAGAGAACCATATTTGAACAAACAGTATCAATTTCCAGACCATCTTTCTCCATTTGATGCAGATACCTCTCCATATCTTCGAGAAATCCCAACTTTCCATACTCGTATAAAATGGACCTACACTCAAATAATGATGGCTTCAGTCCTTTGTTTCTCATCTCCTCAACCATCTTCTCCGCTTCATGAGGTAGACCCATTTGAGATGAACCAACGATCATTGATTTACAAGCCTGGCGCTTAATAAAAAGAGATGACGAACTAGCAAGAAGTTCCGTTAAATAAGCATAGGACTGATCAAATCCTCGCCTCGAGCCATGTCTAGAGTTGGACTCAAGCATGTTGCAATAGAAAAGAGCAAGATCTCGATCACGTGACGTCAAGTTGAAGACAGCTTGAGAAATTAGCCTCTGTGATTCTTCATATTGTTCTTGTTTATTAAGTAGAGCAATCAGATCAGCAACCAGCTTTGAGTTCCAAATGAACCAAGATGCTTCAGTTATCTCTTTGTACAACTGCAATTGTCCATACATGCAAATCGAAAACACATGAACTGAATCTTTTAAGACGAAAGAATGAATACATTTTTTTTAAAAAGATATTATAAGGAACAGAGAGAGAGAGAGAGAGAGAGAGAGTTACAGAAAAGGCGAGAGGGGAAAGGTGTAGGTGAGAGGTTTGACGAGAAAGAAGATAGGAGAGAGCATTGAGAGCCACCGATTTGGGCGATCCGGCTACGAATTTCCTTATCAAACGATTGGTGGCCGAGGAGTCTCCGGCAACAGCAACGGCCGCGAGAGAAGAGAGAAACCGCTGGCCTTGCTTTGTTAACAACGTGTCTCCACCACGTTTGCATCGAACCAGAAATTTGATTTGTTGTGGGTGCGGGTGACTGTAGTTCCATGGCAATGGTGTGAATAATATTGCCAATCTGCAATCGCTTATCATCTGCTCTACTATTGATATATATGCCCAGCCCTGTGCCACCCGTCTCTTTTTCTCTGGTTCGGTAAACGATTCCTCCGGTTTGTTAGTGTTCTGGCATTTGAAGATGAAAAGCTTTTCGGATAACTTTCCTTCGGCTTCGAATTTGAAACGCTGATGAACTGAGCAGACTGATAGTGAGCTTCTTCCTGCTATATCGGCTTCGTTTCTTCATTTCACTCTCTTTTAAATTATAATATCATTTAATTAAGGTTCATTAATAATTTTAATTAATGTTTTAAATTACAATTAATATTTACCATAACTTATTATTTTTTGAAGGAATAAACTTGGTTTTAAATAAGCGCAGCCCTCGGCGACCTCTCGTCTCTTCTCTGGGTTTAAGAAACGATGCCGGTTAACAAAATGAAGCATCTCGGCCAAATTTCCTCCTTGGGCTTCGAGTTTCAAAACTCATGAAGAGATAATAAGCTGCTACTGCTAGCAACGAGAAGGATGAGGCTAAATGCAGCCATTTCAGTCTTCGGGTCTGCATCAAAACGGCATCGTTTTCTTGTTCCCATTACTGCACTCACTGTAAAGGCCGCGCCTTTGTCATCTCATGGTTTTGCTTCTACACCCAGTTCTTCTTCCCAGTCCACATACTTTTACACAATGAACAAGAAGATAACTCATTTTATAAGGACTGGTCAGCTTAGCGAAGCGAGGGCGGTATTCGATAAAATGGAACAAAGAAACACCATTACATGGAATTCAATGATGAGCGGCTACGTGAAGCGAAGAGAGATTGCAAAAGCACGGAAGCTGTTCGATGAAATGCCCGAGAGAGATGTTGTTTCTTGGAATTTGATGATTTCGGGTTATGTATCATGTGGTGGGATTGATTTTGTGGACCATGGGAGGCGCTTGTTCGATGAAATGCCGGAGAGGGACTGTGTTTCTTGGAACACCATGATTAGTGGGTACGCCAGGAACAGAAGGATGGATGAGGCGCTGAAGCTTTTCAATAAGATGCCTGAAAGGAATGTAGTGTCATGGAACGCAATTGTTAATGGGTTTCTGCATAACGGTGATGTTGGACGTGCCATTGAGTTTTTCGAGACTATACCCGAGCTGGACTCAGCTTCTTTGAGCACACTTGTCTCTGGGCTTATCCAGAATGGTAGACTAGATGATGCTACAAGGGTTTTGACTGAATTTGGGAGAAGATATGATGACAGAGGAGATCTTTTATTACATGCTTATAACACTTTGATTGCAGGGTATGGTCAGAAAGGAAAGGTAAAAGAAGCTCGACAACTTTTTGATCAGATTCCAGTTTTTCATGACTCTGGAAAAGAAATCAATGGGAGGCTTGAAAGGAATGTGGTATCCTGGAATTCTATGATCATGGGCTATGTGAAAGCAGGAGATGTTGTTGCAGCTAGGGAACTCTTTGATCAAATGAGAGAGCGTGATACTTTTTCATGGAATACCATGATCAGTGGCTATGTTCACATGTCAACTATGGAAGAGGCGTTGAGTCTCTTTGATGAAATGCCAAACCCTGATACACTGTCATGGAATATGATGATTGCAGGATTTGCCCAGACGGGTTGTTTAAATCTCGCTCGAGGATTCTTTGAAAGGATGCCTCAGAAAAATCTGGTGTCATGGAATTCTATGATAGCGGGGTATGAGAAAAATGAGAACCATAGAGAAGCAGTTAACCTGTTCATGCTCATGCTATCCCAAGGGCAGAAACCCGATCGACATACTTTATCTTCAATTCTCAGTGCGTCCGCAGGGCTTGTGGATCTGTACCTAGGAATGCAGATACATCAGCTTGTCATAAAGACAACTATTCCGGACGTGCCAATAAATAACTCCCTCATTACTATGCATTCAAGATGCGGGGCAATAACTGAGGCATGGAGCATTTTTAATGAGGTGAAAGTGCAAAAAGATGTAATCTCTTGGAATGCAATGATTGGAGGATATGCGTCTCATGGCTTTGCTACAGAGGCTCTTGAGCTCTTTAAATTGATGAAAAGTAATAAAGTTCGACCTACTTATATAACATTCATTTCTGTGTTGAATGCTTGTGCTCATGCTGGATGGGTCAATGAAGGCCGGGAATATTTTAAATCTATGGTTGATGAATATGGTATTGCACCAAGGATCGAACACTATGCTTCCCTAGTGGATGTTTTAGGTCGGAATGGGAAACTTAAGGAGGCTATGGAATTAATCAATAGTATGCCTTTTGAGCCAGATAATGCCGTGTGGGGGGCAGTACTGAGTGCTTGTAGGGTACATAATAATGTAGAGTTGGCTGGAGTTGCAGCTGAAGCGTTGATGAGACTTGAACCAGAAAGCTCAGCCCCTTATGTGTTGCTGTACAATATGTATGCTGATGTGGGACGATGGGATGATGCTAATGAGGTTAGAACCATGATGGAAAGAAATAAAATCAAGAAGGAGAGGGCATCTAGTTGGGTGGATTCCTCCCATCCAATTGATTGATGCACTTGTACAAATTGGATAAAGGTTCAACTCCTTGACCTAACAAAGTTATTCAAGCCACGGATAGTTTGACAATAGGAACATATTAAATTGATTCAATCTCAAGTTTTGTATAAATGTAGAAAAAGAGTAATGTGATCCTAGATGACTCAAAATTAGTTCTAATGATACAATGCCACATCAAGAAGGAAGAATCTCGTGAAAATCAGGATTCCCGTGCAAAAATTACCCACAAGTCTGCAGCTGCACGGGAAGAAGGACATGCAACACTCACAATGCGCAAGCGCAAGCACAAGCACAAAGATGCCGTACATGCACGCCGCACAACACGCGGACATAGATCCGTGCGTGAGAAAAAGGAATTTTTACAAGTCCCGTACCAAACGAAATGAGCCAAGTTTGTTCAAAGAAGGCTTAAAGCCCATGAAGAGACCCGCACGCTTGGAGAATCTCAAGGCAAGAGGAAATGCCAACTTTTGGCCCAGCTCGAGGAGGCCTCAAGGCCTCACGGCCAAGGAGACATTCGGTCAAGGCAGGCCGCGCAAGCCAGCAGCTTTGTGCTCATTTGCAGGCATGCACATGTGCGAGAAAGGAGTACATGCACATGCAGGATCGTCTCCTGCGTGAAGAAGCACGCTAGCTGTGCGGGCGACCCGAAGCTGCAAGCAGCAGAGTGCGCCTGTGCAGGCTGCCGCATGCACGCGTGGGTGCATACATGTATGACCGCTCGCAGGAATGCGCATGTGCAGGTGGTCCCACACACATGCACACGCAAGCCGCACGCACCTGGAAGCTTCACCGTGCGCCAGTTCCACGTGGACAACCGACTCGTGTCCGAGGACGACTCCTCTTCCTTTTTCCTTATCCCCATATGACTCCCATGCTGCAAATTAAAGGAATTTTACACCAAATTGAAGTCAAAGGATAAAAGGGTCTATGGAGATTCGGCCAAGAGGAGAGGAATCTTTCTTCAAATAAATTAATATTATTTTATAAATTTATTTTAAATCTAGATTAGAATTTAATTATTTTTTGTGTTTAAGAATTTGAATAGGAATATATAATTGTATTTCTAGTCTTATTGGAAAATTGAAGTCTATATAAAGGCTTCATCCTAGTTTTGTAATCACAACTTCAATTTTAAGATTAATAAAATTTCTGGTTTATTTCCAAGTTAGATTTAGTTAGTTTTGAGAGAATGTTCTTCAAGCGTTTTCAAGATGGAAAACTTTATATCGTTTTATTGAGTCAAGAATTTATAATTAACTTATCGAGTAAGTCGTAACGTTTTTTGTATTTAAATTTTTTTTTTTAGTTATTTGGTTCGAAATCAATTTCATTGGTTGTGAATCAAGTAGAGAGGATTAATTAAGTGATTAAATTTTTTAATTGTAATGTTATGTGAGGTTTTAGCAGTCAAAACGATCATTTTTCATTCTTCCTGTATTAGAGGGTGAGTAAAGTTTAGATAATAGAAAAATATCCTTTAGGGGATCTACGTAATATATATGTTTATATATTGTAGGATTGCAAGATATATGTGATAACATATATTCAAAAGAAAAGATGTATATGATGCCCTAATTCCATATTAAAAAGATATATATGTAAGAACTTAAATCATACACCACTAATTAATTTAAGATTGAGTTTTTGGAATTCAATAGTTTGGGTTCGATAATTATTAGACTAGTGATAATCGAGTATATTGCAGATTGATAATTTTGGATTGATGCAGAAATTATGAACTTTTGGATTGTGATTTGTAATTATGATATGTAACCTTGATAAGAGCATAAAGGAGCTTAAGGAAATTATAATATTTTAGTTGAAAAAAATATGTGATTATTGAGCTCTATACAAGAATTCAAATCTTGAGGCCTGACATTATAATATAGGTTGGCAATTGATTTACATAATTCATTATTAGCTAGAAAAGTATTTTTTTGATGTTTTACTTTGTGAAAAATTAAAAACGAAAAGCGATCCATCCATTATATTTTTCAGTTGTTAAATACTGAAAGGGGTTTACTTTTCCTAGTGTCAAATGTGCTGATTGCTGCTTTGGATTTCATCATTAGTAAACATCACATGATTCTTTCGACTTGTTATATTATTCTCCATCAGCAGGTTAAGCAGCCAAATGAATGGGACGTTGTTCAGATCGTTTTTAGCTAGCCCTTGCTTGACAATATCATTCCAACTAAGGTACAATTTTGTTTGTGGTAGGTGTTTCAATGGCTAGCAAACGTTCAAGTATACTTTAGATTTTTGCTGATCATGACTGAACTTTTTTCAGTAGAAATTACTTTGATATTTCACGACAGATTAAAAGCTTGAGAACTCTCTGCAAATGTTTTAGGTTGCATCTGATAAGAGGTCCCAATAGAAGTGGGAGTTTCCTTCTGGATCTCACCAGCATTACCTGGATATTGCTGGTGGAGTCGAGTCACGGTGAGAAAAAGAGCTGTCAACCATGCTGAAGCATAGACTCCACATAAAACGTATTAAGATGGTGTTTGTTCTTCATTGGTCTCTTCATGAAATCTGGCCTTGCCGCCAACTAATCCTCTATATATTGACTAGACTAGTTTGCGATATTCATTGTTGACATTTATCACCTGCCAATTACGAATTGGCAAACGAAGTCTTAGCAGAATAGTTACCATGTTTACCACTTTGCATTACGAGACTTCTCCCTGGTAGCAGTTAAGGATCTGCTACATATGTTTTCTTTGGTACGAGCAGCAGCTTCTGTTACTTGCAGTGAGCTTGTATTAGAAGCAAAGATATCATTTTCTAGAAAAACTTTTAGAGATAAAGATATATATATATATATATATATATATAGAGAGAGAGAGAGAGAGAGAGAGAGAGAGAGAGAGAGAGAGAGAGAGAGGGAGAAAACAGAGTCCAGCAACGAGCAAGACCTACTTTTTACTCAAGTGGGTAGAAGCACCAGATTCTCCCTGGAATACCAGAGCAGTAACTGAACAATATCCTGCAGAGTGTGTATTCTCGAAGTTGTTGCATCTTCAAAATTTTGGAGCATACAATGTTCTAAATCTGCATACATATATTTGATCTGTTGGTTTTTTTTTTTTTATATTAAGTCATAGTAATCCGTATACCCTTTTATTGTAGATTATTTTATTTTATTTTTTACTGAATACAAAGGGATGAGAAGGGAAAGTCATGCAGTCCTCTTTGGATATAACCATGAGAATTCTCACACATTACTACAATCAGGCAATCCTCTTTGAATACGCACAAAAGATCATATATCGAGTCAGGACAATAGGATTGTTTCTTATTGTCCATTTGTGGTTAAAATGTTGAGAGACAATCGGGAAAAGGCCTTGATGCCAATTACCATTTTTTCCTCGCATTTTAGAGGAACTGCCTGCGAGTACTTGTTTGTCAAACAATAAAGCTTCCCAGTCAAACACATGCTTTTCCACCTTGTTATAATCCTCCATCTGTAGCATTCTTTATATCCAACATATTAATTAATTAATTATTTTTAAATTAATTTTAATTCACTAAAGTCCAAAATGCCATCTATAAATTCTTTTGCTGATTACTTCAATTGTATATGTAACACCCCAATTATTATTATTATTATTATTTTATTTTAATTTTTTATAATTTTTATATGAATATAATAATTTATTATGTAATAATAAATCGTTTTAATTTAATTTAATTTAATTAAATAAAAATAATAAAAATAATAATAATAATAACAACAAGGGATAAAATTATTTAATTGAATAATTTAAAATTATTTTAAAAATTTAATTGAAAACAATTTTGAGAAAAATAGGTAAAAATTTAGGTTCTGGAGGTGTTTATGAAAAGAAAATTGAAAATCGAGATTAAAGTCTAATAAATGATAAAACTGTATTTGTATGAATTAAATAGATATACATAATTATTACGGTTGCTAATAAAGTCCGAATCGGACATATTTCTCTGTCGATTCCTGTTTCATTTATTTTACAGTTTAAATGCAATATAGTATCTGATTTATTTATTCTATGGTTTTGAATGCATAAATCACTGTTTATTTCATTATGGCTTGAATTTGTGAATCCGATGATATGCTTACCTTATTGGATGCTCGTTACTTGCTTAAGTATTCATGTTTATGTAAGAAATGAAAAACTAAGAAAAAAATAGAAAATGTATGTGAATTGATAAATGAATAAGTTGACATCCTCACTAAATATCATGGGAGATGGTGGACGGACCAGATCCATATGGAACCCTATCGGGAACGTTGTCTCATATCGGACGGGGTATGGAGATTTTAAATATTTTGGCGCTCATACCGGACAGGGTATGGGGACGGCCCACTTCACCTTTATACCGGATGGGGTATTGAGGTTAATTGTTTGGCACCCATACCGGATGAGGTATGTGGACGACCCTGAAAATTAAGTTTATCAAGAGAATGGTTCACGGGTAGCAGAGACCCCTATGGATCCCCACGGATACTAGTAAGTTGATAAAAATGGGGTAACTGTTGTTTGATGATTGAAATGTAAAAGTATGATATGTACTATGTTACAGATTATATATAAATTTATGATATCTATGATGTAACGACCCCGAAAATTTAAAATGAAATATGTGTATTAAAAAAAGGTCAATGCGGAAGCGAAGCCAAAATTCGATTAACATCCCTTACACTAAAACCAAAAACGTGCTCAAAATATAAAAGATCAAACTAACTAAAAGAGAAATTCGAAAGTAAAGCTATGAATATGACTTTGGAGTCTTTAGGCGTCCCCTTCGTCGTCTTCTTGCGGAACGGGCTCGGGAACAATGTCTTCCTGATCTGAAATGATTAAATAAGGAATGAACTACACTAGCCCAGTAAGGACATCACGATATCTCACCGTCACGGAGGTAAAGGTGGGTAGAAAACACAAAAAGACCAATGGAGCATAATTTACAATAAACTCATTTATCAGTAATAAAACCTTTTACCATTCACTTACCTCGGTGAAATTCATAAAACAATATACGAAAGCAATAACATTATCATCATCATGAAATCATATAAACTGTGTAACATAATACTTATCACGCCTTTGCAATTCAATCATTGCACAATCACTTTTCCTCATTCACCAGCCTATTAGTATCCATGGGGAAGGGGTCCCGCTACCCGTTACCCTTAATACTTGTAATCAGATTCCAGGGCCGTCCCCATACCCCGTCCGGTATGGGCGCCAAAACTGTAAACCTCAATACTCCGTCCGGTATGAGGGTGAAACGGGCCGTCCCCATACCCCGTCCGGTATGAGAGACCACAATCCCGGTAGGGTCTCCTACGGACCCGGTCCGTCCACTATCTCCCAGGATATCTAGTCAGGCTGAGCACATCATACCATTATCAATCTACACAATCTTTCATTTTCCTTTTCTTCAATCAGCATCATCAATTCACATTTAAACAAGCAAACAGTAATTTATGCCAAACAGACAACATACAGCATCGGTATCTCAGTCATCCAGCTCATAATCAATAAAACAGTAAAATATGCACACAAACAAAGAAATGAAAACATCGGGCCTCATACTACATTTAAAACTGTAAAATATGCCAAATAACAGTTAACCAGCAAACACACAAGACTCGGGCTCCATTAGCGACCTCAAGCAATTTCACACATTCGTTGATTCAAGAATTACCGTTTTATCATTATTGAACTTTAATACCGTGATAGGAAATAGGGTGAGGGGTCCTTACTCGTTTAGGGGTCCGAACACGGCTTCACAGTGCGCCTACAAGCTGTCCCCAATTTTTCCTGAATTTTTTCCGGGAAACTGAAACGCACTACTGGTACCTGCACGTGTTCCAAAAAAATCCCAAGTTAGGTCCAGGGCCCCTTTCGGCCAATATCGCAACTCCAGCACGGCGGCTCCGCCGTGCTCCGGCGACGGCGCCGCCGCTTGCGGCTGCGGTTCGCCTCGGGTTGGCCGTTTTCGGCCGAATTCGGCCACACTCGCATTGGCTTCTGTGAATAAACAAACCCACGGTCCTCGGGGGTCCAAAAAATTACGGAAAACCGAAGCTTACCGGCGGCGGTGCTCTCGGGTGCGGCGACTCTCCGGCGAGGTTCGTCTTTTGGTGATTCAGCTCTGGTCAACCTGTAGAGAAAAGAATGGTGATCACGGTGATATAAAAATTGCATCAAACGGAGGCCGGGAAGGGCCTCATCGGAGGCAAAAACCGAGGAGGGACGCGGCGGCGCCGCTGGCTTTCGGCCGAGTTTTCCGGCCGTTTGGCCGGGATTTTGGCTCCGATTTGGCCACTGGGGAAATCAGCGTGGAAAAACGAGTCTGGGGTATGAAATTTACCTCGATCGACGGTCGGAAATCTCCCCGGTGCGGCGGCGGGTGGCGGCGGCCGGCTTCTGGTTCGTCTTCTCCGGCGAGGGCAGGCGGTTAGGGTTTTGTGGTCTGGTGTGGGGGTTCTATTTATACCCTTTTGCCTTTTGATCTTAACCGTCCATTTTGATTTAATCTGGGCCGTCCGTTTTGATTAAATCTGGGCCGTTCGTGCGATTAAATCTGGGCCGTCCGTGCGCGCGATTGATCTAGGCCGTCCGATCGCGCGCACGCGGATCGCCAACGTGGCCCGTCCCCGGTCGACGTGGTTTTGCCACGTGGCAGGTCCTGGTTGGCTAGGACTGCTGACGTGGCTGCTGACGTGGCACGCGTTTTTTTTTTCCCCCCCTCTTTCCGGGCATTACATATGATGTTATTATGGGTCATTTTTTATAAATTCCACTGAAGTAAGTGGACGGTAAATGGTTTGATTATTGATAAATAAATTTACTTGAAACTTGTGCTCCATTGATTATTTTTGATTTTCTACTAATCTTTACTTCTGTGACAGTGATATACTGTGATGTCTTTGCTGGGATAGTGTACCTCATTCTTTACTTAACCATTTCAGATCAGGAGAATTTGGTTCCCGAGCCTGAATTACAAGAAGACGGCGAGTAGATACCTAAATGTTTATTAGTTTCTTTTATAGTCTTTCATTTCCAGTGTTTTTCTTTTAGAAGACTTATTTTCGGTATTATTAGTACATTTAAGTTATTGTGTAAGAGGTATTAACCAGAACCTTTTATTTCGTTTTCGCACTTATATTTTTTATATACATTTTTTATTAATTTCTGGGGTCATTATAGTATATCTTTGTTGTGCGGCATATACGGTGAGTTTATTAATGCATTTGATTTTAAATCCAAATATTTTCATTTTAAAACAGAAGGTTTATATAAAACAAGTTTTTATTTATTTATCTTCTAAAAAATCAAATATTCTTTAAATAATCTTTTATTTCATAAATACATGGTGTATAGTAAAGGTTTTATTTCATGTTATTTTCAAAATTATTTATCACAAGAAAAGCTAACTTTTTGGAATATATCATCTTTTTTTCTTAATTTTTTATTCATCTAATGAAGAAAAATTAAAATTAATAATTGTTTGAAAAATTTATATTTTATTCTTATAATCTATTTTAGCATTTTTTTATTAAATAATATTATTAAGTATCAATTTATAATTAATTATTTTTCTTTTTTTTTTAATTTTTAATTATCGAAACCCCTATTTTCCTTTTTTTTATAAAAAAAATACTGTTTTCTTTTGCGTTCAATTCTTTACTAAAATTTATTAAAAATTAATGAAAAGGGACAAGTAAAATTATTGGATATTTTACGTGGTGCACGACTTTTGTATCTATTATACAATTTTAATAATCCATTATCATATTTAATTTTAAGATAAGTAAAATTGATTTATAAATGAATTTAAATTATAATATTAAAATTTAAATCATCACATTATAAAAAAAAAAAAAAAACAAAAAAATTTTAACCTATATTTTCTCAATATATAATTAAAGAAATTCTCTCTATTTTATTCGTGTAGCCAAACGTGTGAAATTTGTAGTATAAGCCTCACTGACGTGCCACGTTTCAGAATGGAACAAACCCAGGCAGGGGCTAAATAGTAATTATATAATTAATTAAAATAATAATTTTAAGCGAAATACCATCACTATCCTCTTTTAGCAGTTATTTATGCTTGCCTTTTCATATTCAGGTACATTCTACATAGCCCACCACCATTATGCAAACTCACCCCTAACTTTGACAGACAACACAAAATTCTATAATCTACACACACATGAAGACTACGAATCACGCCATGACTCGATTCTCTGTGCAAAACCCGGGGAGTTCTTCCCATTGACTCGACCTTGATTCACTGAGTCACCACCAACCTATTCTTTCAGATTCCTTCCTTCTTTGCCTATCAAATCTGAGGCAAATCAAAATCATCGCCTTCGTTGCTGTTTTCGTTTTAGGTTAATTTTCGAGACATGAACAAGAGAGCTAGAACCAACCCCGATAAGGCTGTGGTGAATGTTTGGCAACGGGAGGTCGGTGAGCTCTCCACCCGGAATTTCGCACACCGTCTCGGCGCCTCCGAGGTCTTATCTTCCATAACCTTATCCGCCCTTTTTTTTTATTGTTTTTCTATCTAGTGATCTCGTTTGAAGAATCAGTTCTATTCCGGCTATTGTTATTGCTATTATTATTTTTGAGAGATCTTTACTTCGATTTTGTGTTAATGTTAGTTTTAACTTGGGGAATTGAACCTTAATGCTAATGTCAGCTAGTTCTGATTAGATAGACTTCATGTTTTAGGATCTTGTGCTCCGGCTTGAAATTTACAAGAAGCTTGAGAAGCACAGAGGTTGTGTGAACACAGTAAGCTTCAATGCTGATGGCGACATATTGGTTTCTGGTTCTGATGACAAGCGGGTCATGCTTTGGGATTGGGAGACCGCACGTGTTAAGCTCACATTCCATTCTGGCCATCATAACAATGTTTTTCAAGCAAAGATCATGCCTTATTCTGATGATCGCAGTATAGTTACATGTGCTGCGGATGGGCAGGTGGATAGCTTCTTTCTCCAAAAGCAATATGCTTTATTTAATTAGTATGGGATGAGCAGTCCTTTTGTTAGATTGTTTTCTGGTATCTGGCTCATTGATATCTTATGATCTTCGCCATATTACTTGGCATTTCTTTGGTTCAGTAAGTTTAATCTTGTTAAGGGGTCTTACTTGTTAAGGTTGAACTTAGTTGATTATTTTGCCGCATCTTGTCTTATAGCAGCCTCCTTTAATCACATCTGCTCAGAAGGAATGGCCAATATGGAAATTGAGGAAGTTTTTCGTCTTAATGTGAATTCGATGAATTGCAGGTTCGGCATGCTACAATTCTGGAAAGTGGAAAGGTGGAGACTTCATTGCTGGCTAGACATCAAGGACGAGCTCATAAATTGGCTATTGAACCTGGAAGCCCTCATATATTTTATACTTGTGGTGAAGATGGATTAGTTCAACATGTAAGTCTTGATTCACTTTGATAATTATGGTTGCTAGTTATTCAGTTTGTTTTGGTTGGGACTATAGGTAATGTTGAACGCTTGGATCATTCACAGTATATTTGATGGCAAAAGCTTTTGAGAATTGATAATCAGATTCTATTTATAATTTCTTTTCCAACTTTGTGAAACTTCCAACAATATATAATACCTTTTCTGGAAGGGTTTGGGAAGTCGTAGATACTTGTATCCTTGTTGTAGCCTGATCTGGATGCTAAATTCTAATCCTGCTGAATGTTATGACCTTCATAACATTGTTGATACTTTTTCAGTTTGATCTGAGGAGTAAAGCCGCCACAGAACTTTTCACATGCCATCCCCTTGATGATAGGAGGAGTTATATGCCGGAAGTTCATCTAAATGCAATTGCAATTGATCCAAGGAACCCAAATTTCTTTGTAGTTGCAGGATCTGATGAATATGCCCGACTCTACGATATTCGTAAATATAAATGGGATGGTTCAACTGCATTTGGTCAACCTACAGATTACTTTTGTCCTCCACATTTGATTGGTGATGAGCATATTGGAATAACAGGCTTGGCCTTCTCTGATCAGAGCGAGCTTCTTGTCTCATATAATGATGAGTTCATCTATCTTTTTACTCGCAACATGGGATTGGGGCCTAATCCTATTCCAACCTCTCCTAAGTCTATGGGCGATGCTAGTGAATTGGAATCTGATCTTCCCACAGCAGCCTCACCATCCAATGTAGATGCTGATGAACGAAGTACTCCCCAGGTGTATAAAGGACACCGGAACTGTGAGACTGTCAAGGGTGTAAGCTTCTTTGGGCCTAAATGTGAGTATGTGGTGAGTGGCTCTGATTGTGGCCGGATATTTATATGGAGGAAAAAGAATGGAGAGCTCATTCGTGTAATGGAAGCTGATAAGCATATTGTGAACTGCATTGAGTCTCATCCGCATACAACAGTGCTTGCTAGCAGTGGAATTGAGAGTGATGTCAAGATATGGACTCCCAAGGCCATTGAGAGAGCTACTTTGCCCAAAAATATAGAACAGGTATGCTTTGTATTTTGAGTTAATTATTGAATATCAAAATTAACATGTTTTTAGTTGCATTCGAGTTTGAGGTTCTTATAGACACTTTCCAATTTGAAAAGATTCGATGTTGCTGAAGATATTGAATTTCTTCTATCGGGGCCCTGCTTTCATGACAGTGTAACAATGAAGAAGTTAGTTGTGTACCCCAAATTACACTGAAGTTAAAAGTTTTAAGTCACATAGGATATAGTTCAAATAAGGTCATACATTTAGTTCTCTATCGTTCTACAGTATTTTATAATTAGTCAAGAGATCTTTCTCATTAAACCCCTGATAGCTAAACCCAATCCCATGGGACTTTATTTGGGCTTGAATATCAAAATATTCTTGGGATCCCAGTGGACTAGTGGTAATTTTTAGCACAGTTGGGTACTCTAATTAGGTCCCTTCATAGGCAAAGGTTTGGAACGATTCAATTTTGTGCCTTAACAATATTTGATGATAAATGGAGACGGATTTACAATACCCATGCATAGATTGTATGGCAGCAGAGGAACTAATTTCTCTGCTGTTACTTGTTAGGAAAAGGTTCCATTCCTTGGTCGCATTCGTTGCTTTCAAATTGGTGATATCAGTGATGGTGATGGAGATTACTTCTATTATGATTATGACGATGTTTTTGATGATGATGAGGAGGAGGAGGATGGTGATGAGGATGAGGACGATGATGATGGTGATGAGGATGATGATTTCTATGATGATGAGACTGATTATGAGGATATTGATGATATTGATGATGACGATGATGATGATGATGAGGGTGATGACGCCGATGATATGGATGGTGATGACAGTTTTGATACTATTGCTGCAAGTTAGTGATGATGCTAGTAATGATGACTGATTTTTCACTTTCTGTTCCAGTTCAAACCTAAGTCTCGGGGCTGGATGTACCGTATATCCTCACCCCAGGAATTGATGCTGCGCTTATTCTCGGTGCACAGAGGGAGGACTAGTCAAGAGGATAATGATGAGAACTCAGCTGCAGGTCGGGATCTTCTAGATCTTATATTGACATTTCATGCCAACAGTGATCATGATGCTTCTTTGGATGATGGAGATGCTGTCAGTCATGAGGATCTATTTTCTTGAGTAAATACTTTTTAAACCTTTCGACGCATAAAGTGATAGAAAATGTAAATAACTTCGGTTTTGAATGTAAACAGTATTGGATGGGGCTTTTTACAATTTTATAATTCTATTTCATTTCTAATTGCTTCTTGTTTATTATTGTTATTTATGATAGTGGTTATAGTTTTAAAGGAAGTTCATTTTCTCCCTAATTAAACTAAGTCTAGATTTCCAGTACCCACTTGAATTTCCATTTGATCAAACCGCTAGCAGCCATGATGAGTTCCTTCATGCAGTAATGTGGGCAGGCACAATTGAATATTAGGTTAGGGATTAAGATGAAATGAAATGAAATAAAATAATAAAAAAAGACTTAATTTTTGTTTTGTTTATAATAATAAAATTAATGGCATTTCCTTCATTCTCATTTCTTATCCATTCAAACAGAGTCCAACTATGACAGAGAATCCATCATTATGACTACGCTTCCATGCTGCTATTTGTAGTTTTGTGGCTTGAAACAGGAGCATCAGCCCTGATCATAATACTCTGAATGAAAGCAACCATCTGCATAAACATTCATTAGGTTTCTTACAGTTTCGATGTATGTTAACAACTATAAAAATAGACAATATGTGAAATATATGTAGTTGTATGTGTGTATGAACATATACCGATGCAAATCCAATGCACATAATGCTGAAGCCGGGGAAATTAAATGGTGGTCGTTCAGACAAGAACAGAGCTGGGGGATTGGGAGAAAGAAAATGAAATTAACCCACATGATATACGTTAAAGATATATATATATATATATACACATAAAAGAAGGAAGTTAGTTATCTGATCAACCTGTGAGATGACTAAAGATCAATGGAGAAATAATGTTGGCAAAGGAACTTATTCCCGAGATGCATCCTTGCACCTTTCCCTGATCAGATAAACTTTAAATCATCAGAAAAAAAAATTTAATCAGTTTTCAATTCGTGATTACATCACTAATTTATCAGCTGAAAAAAGAAGAAAAAAGAAAATTTCATGAAGCCTTACCTGCTCAGCAGGGCCAACTTGTTTTGATGCAATGCTGCGTAGCTGCAAACCGGAAAAAATTCCATCACATGCTATAAAGCAATTTAATAGACAATATTTATCTTCAGTGCGGTAATGGATGATAAATAACTCACAATAGGGCCTGTAAAAACAACAAAAACAACTGATGTGGTAATGGCATACGGAACCTGCGCAGAGACATGAGCTTGAAGAAGGTTCATATAACAAAGTGTGTGTACATAAAATTAAATGTGGGGAAAAAATTGGGTGAGAAATTACCCAAAATGACCATGATATGCTGTAAAGAAAGATCTGCGTCATAAAATATGAGGTAGAAGAAACTTGAGCTCCATGAAATTGGAAAATATAAACCAGTAAAAACATAAAGAACGTACAAAGGAGAGTTAGATGCTCACATTTATGGAGCTAATCAAGAGTCCAATTGAAAGCAGCCATTTTTCTCCTATTACTGGTGCTAAGATGGGCATGAAAAACAGCTGTAACATTTATACTATATCATCTATCAGGAATAAACATTTTAAGCTAATTGAAAAACTTTACTTCCATAGAAAACAACTGAAAAAACAATTAAACCTGTGAAATGGTGGCTGCAACACCAGAAATGAGCAGTAAATCAGCAAACTGGTTCTTGGTGAAATGGAAACGAGCCTTCAAGAAGTACTGTCAAGGAGTTTGAAAAAAATTTAGAATTTAAAAAATAAAAGAGTTGATTAAATTTGGGAGTAAATTAGATTTCTGAGTATACTGAAGAAATCGAAAGTACCAGTAATGAAGCTTGCATGCCCCCATCTGCCAGACTGTTGAAGAAGGCAACAATTAAAGCCTGTGAAAATGTTTTGCTGCAACAATCTCAGTCAAATCAACATTAGAATTTCTAGTAAAAAAAAAAAAAAATTACATTAATCTTTTTTATTTATTTTAACATGAACAAAGTAAAGAAGAGGAAGATGATGTTACCTAGTTTTTAGCAAATGGGAAACTTCTGGAACTGATGGAAACTTGTTAACTTTATGAGTTTGAGTTTCAGTAACATCTTGTCTTTGTTTTAGTATTGGTTCTAGTAAATCATGATCAGGTAAACTTTCCTCCAGGAAGATTCTCATGTACACTGCTGCAACCATTGACAAAAGAGCTGCAACCTGAAGTCCAATATCAAATTTTTTATTAATTAGATAACAAATATATGCGAATCATAATATAATTTTGTAACAAAAACATAAATAAATAAATACATACTCCGACTTGAACCCACAATGACTTATAAAGAGAAAGAAGCATCAATCATTTAGTAATCAATAATAGAAAATATTAAACAATAATCATGACCTTAAATGTTAAGTCACTGGAAAGGAAACGAGCTGCCAAGGTTCCGAAGACGAAGGAACCAGAACCTACACCAGACAGAACACCAAATGCCAATGTCCTTTGTCTGTCTGAAATCTTGTCTGCCTGCACCCAACATCATGCATTATCATCTTTCTATTAAGATTGAAGTTATACAAAAATTCAGTCTCAATATGTAAAAGGAAGAACGATGAAAGGTGAATTACCAGATAAGCAAGAGCCAAGCAGTGAATGCTTCCTTCACAGACCATTGCAGTGAGAGTCTTGACCACATAGTATGCAAAGAAGTAGTTTCTCTTTCTGCTGTAACCTAATATAGCTGCAAATCAATATGGAATACAAATTAAATTATTAAGATCCTCATTGTCAGCAAAGTTCTCATTTTTTTTTTTTTTTTTCTTTTGGAGAAATTACCGAGAGGGATAATGGATAAAGCCATGGGTATTGTGAGCAAAGTCTTTCTTCCATATTCGTCAGAGAGATTCCCAATTAATGGCATCATTACCATCGTCCCCAACCCAATTATCTGCAACATTAATTAGCCAAAAAGCAAATTCAGAGCGTATTTGATCACAATACATTTGTTGTATTTATTAACCTAATTCTAGATGGTTAAAATGTTAAACTAATTAACTAAGCTAATCTTAACTTGGTACTTAATTAAAATTAACCCAGTCTTAATTTGGAATTGAAAGAATGAATTATAAATCCTATTTATTATTTCAAATTCACATTATTTTAATTATATATGAAATTTTACATTTTAAAAAGATATTAATGTTTTTTTTTTTTAAAAAAATCCATCATGTGTTTATTTGAATTGATTATAGATTTACAAATAAATTTTTTTAAAAAATTTAAATTTATTTAATAGAATAAATTTTAAATTTATGAAAAAATAATATTTTTATGATTTTTATAACAAAAAATTCTAAAATTATATTGTGTAATGAAAATCTAATATTTTCAATGAGTATAGATGTTAAATTTGTATTTCATTAATTTAATATTTTAAAGTAAAAGTACAACAATGATAATAATAATAATAATAATATTATTATTAGTAGTTTTATATTTAGAATAATTAATAATTTTGTTAAACAGATTTTAATTTAGTGTGGCATAATTTAAACAAAATATACAAAAATATGTCTTTATTATATTTATATTATTATTTTTAAATTTATTTAATATTCTCAAGTGTTTGTATAAAATCACATATTTACTTTTTCCAACCATAAATATATACGCATATGACACTTAATAATAATTAAAATAATAATCGAATTAATTATCTTTTTATTTATGTGACTTTTACTCATTACATGAGATCATAGTTACTTAAGTTTATATTTATTAATAGTTATATTATATGTGATTAATATTTAATAAAAAAAATTGATTTAATTTTATATCATTAATTACTATATATATATATATATTCATTCAAGTAATTTAAAATTATACATAAAAATTCTAATATTAACAATCCAACAATTACTAGTAGAAAAATCTAAAATGTTTTTTTAAAAGTTAACAAATCTTAGAAATATCAATATTAATTTATAAATTATTTTTATATAAAACACATGATGGATACGTCTGTGTAATATACATACATATATTCTATATCTATATATATATATATATATATATATATTGTAATGTGTGAGTACTCCATATATATTAGATGAGTACTGTTATAAATTTTTTTTTAAAAAAAAATTGTAGGTATTTAGATGGTGACTGGGTATCCATCAACACTATACGGCTCTAAATTTTGTATATACGAGTGGAAGTATTAATCGTGCAACTAAAAAAACTACCATATTTTTATATGAATTTAATATTTTTTAAAATTTTATTTGGAAATTATTAATAATGACCAATAAACAAACCTGAACCTTAATTATTTTTTAAACATACATTTTTTAATTAACTAAACCAACTACTGTAGATGATTAAAAATTTTTAACCCATTTTTAGTGTGACTGGTAGGGTTTAACCGAGCTCTTCCACAAAAC